>NC_056725.1:1142250638-1142375638 GCF_019279795.1 Protopterus annectens
ATATATATATATATATATATATATATATATATATATTCTGGTGGCATACAGACAGCAAACAAAACAGTCACTGTCATAGAACTGGGCTTTAACCACACCTCAGTAGGCTTTCATTTTTATGTCTCACCTTATCCTTCCTGCTAATTAGCCAAGCACTGCTGTTCCCATTTTAGAAAAATCACATGATCGTGGGTGTTATCTTACCACCATATAATGTCTCTAATGATTGCTAAACAGATTCCACCCTTCTGGTGCATCTCTAGGTGTTCCCATAGTTGTTTCATTAAATCATTTTAATATTCTGCTGTCTAAAAGTTCTATTTTAGTCTATATGAATGTTTAGCAGGACTTTGAGAAATACTGATGCTACTTACCTCTGAATTGTACCAAGATAGCAAATTCCACAGCTGTAGTCTCATAAGCTGGTCTGGCAGTGAACACAGTATATAAGGCCAGCAGCTCTCTCTATTCTGCAGTATAATTCTGAAGGCTATTTTAACAGCAGCAGCAGAAATCATTATCACGTTTTGAGAGAAAAATGAGCCGAAGCCCAGAAAGGATTTCTTCTTACCGTCGTCATTTTGAGGACAGCAGCAGTTCTATAATGCACATGAGGATGTCTAGTCCTTCACCAACCCGGGTGAGAGTGATCCGGCCACGGTCTTCCAGCTTTGGTCGGACTGCCACCAGTGCAGTGAAGACAGTGAGGGGCACTGCAACCCTGGGCAGGAGAACTGTTTCTGCTAGTCGCCGGCCCCAGCTAACCAGGTAAGAAGAAAAAACTCTCTGCAATATTGCTAAGGAGGTGGGTTGAAAAAGGTTAAGAAAATGCTGACTGTTGTCTGTAGGGTTGTTACTTTGATTTATAGTCTGTCTGTTTACTAGTCTCTATTAGCTATATGTTCATTGCACAAGAACATTAAAGAAAACTACATTTTAATAATGATAATTTTTTTCTTATGAAAAAGACCTACCAGATTCCACTGTTGCATGCGATACAAAATAAAAAGTAATGAGCCCACCAGGGTGCTATGGCACCTAGTTGCAAATTCCTACAATTCAAATAAAAAGATACTTGAGTCCTTTTAAATATGGACCTACCATGGCAGAGATGTACAGACTGTTATGAAATAGTTACATGATGAAAAGTTACTATCAAATTTCTAGCAACTTATGATACAATGCAGTCTTTGCCACAAAGGAAGAGGAGGGTCCATTATGATACAGGACAATGTTTAATGCCAGCAGTGACCTAATCAATAGGGACATACCTGGAATAAATGAGGTTAAGGCCTACTAAAGAAAATGAACTAGTCCAATTATCAATGTAGCACCAACAGTAAAATAACACATCATTTGTAAACGTGACCAGCTCTTGAGGGCATCCATTGCTGGAATGGTCCCTAATGGCTTTATTAAGTGACTTTAATAGTTATCTGTCAGTCTTTAAAAACCATGCCAGATGGTTCAGCATCTCAGATCAGTGTCTATACTTTCTTTGTTTACTGTTTACAAGTGAGAGAGGAGGTTGGAGAGACACTATAAGAGAGGACATGCTGGGATATATCAATGGAAGAGACAAACATGACAATTTACTGATCAGGTGTATTCAGAGAACACTGCAAGGTATGTAAAACTGCTCCACTTGGAGATATGTCCTACTTGCTGCAATATAAACACAGCATTTCATATTAAATAATAACAAAAACAGAAATATGGAAATCACATTAAAATTGAAAACATATACAGGAATTAGTTTATTCTGATGAAAGTCACACTCCAAAAGTCCCATAATGTTTAAACGCAAATGACTGTACTGTTTAGGATTAATGAGTGCTTATCTTACGTCATGTAGTCTTTCCTGAAAATACGGGTATAGGCCTGTGAAATGATCTGAAAGCAACTCTATGGGCAAGTTTTCCTCCCATACATAAGCCTGAAACTGAGCAAATGTATAAGAAAAAGAAAACTGCTGAGGGAATATTTTAAATCCTTACTTTAAAAAAGTTTCAGTCTGCCTTGGTGTTGACAGGGCAATCCTGACTGAGACTTCTCTGTTGTGGGGCAAATTAAGCAGTTACACCTTTATATATCATGACTGTACATTAGAAACAATTAATATTTTGGAACTTTCCACAAATTGTTGCAGATCTCTATAATAACTTCATAGGGGCACCATTAAATAATATAAAACAAATGGAACTAGAATTATATAACACCTAAGTTAATGTCTTTAAATAGAGCTACACCAAATATATTATATTCTTAAGGTTATTTATTCATTCATTTGTTTGTTTATTTGTTAGCTAAGTACACCAACTAAGCACAGCTGCCTCTTTTCAGGGGAGACTCAGGAGCACCGTCTGATTATGTGATACCATAGGCAAATGGAGACATGGAGAACACATTAAGGACGACATTACTTACTCTGTCATGAAAATGCTCAAATAAGAAATATTCCACTTTATGCTTTTAGAAAGGTGTAATGCTACACATCTGAAATATTTCTACCTGGGACTGTCCCAAATGTCATCTATTAAAAGGGAAATTCTTGTATGTCAAAATATGAAAAACTATGATTAGCTTCTCATATGCATATTTTTCTCAGCTTGCATTTTAAAATGCACTCTGGGTAAGCTATTTGAGTCTAACACCATATCCTAGTTATGAAGTGAGATGATCCTAGGCAATTATTCAAGCATCACTCTGTCTTATTACTTGTATGAGACATTCCAGACTGTGCATAACAGTGAAAGCAACACTTCTTTGATAATTGTTCCATTTTCCTGACACAGCGGTTTCTAGCACTGTTCATCATAGTTGTCAGGTAGTTCTCACGGCTGTGCCAACTTTTATCCGTAGGGTTAGACTTGTGATAAATACTGGCACTAGTTTCAGTTTTTAATTACATTTTATTCTTTGGAGATAGAACTGATGGTTTACTTTCCAAAGGAACTATGTTTCTGATTTGGTAAGCTCCTTACAGCTTTTGGTAAACATTGAAAATAAAGTAATATATTTGGAAATTATATTTACATTACATTTTCATCTTAAGTTTTATTTTGTGTGTATTTGTGACATTGTTCTGAACCCAATTCCTCATTTAAGTTCTCTGCACATTATGAATCATAACTTTTTGCTTTTAGAATTGTTGTTTTGCTATAGATTTGACTACATTATAGCTTGGACTATAATACTAAAACTATGCAAATAATCAAAGAAGGATCGGTTATAATAATCATCTATGTTTGTATCTAAACTGAATGTTTTTATAACAGTGAGTGTGTATATATTTTAGAGATATTTACAGGAATATATATATATATATATATATATATATATATATATATATATATATATATACACATACACACACACACACACACACACACACATATATATATATATATATATATATATATATATATATATATATAAAAATACACAGACACACACACACAATTTATATATGACCCTTGAGTAAATTTGATATTTTCTGCTACTGAAATTTGTTGATGGTCATTAAATTTTAAATTCAGCTGAATATTAAGAAGCATCACTCTTTTTTGATTAACTATGCTTTTATGTTTGGGGATTCACTTTTCTGCATAGACTCATACGTCCACCTGGGAACTTCCTAACTGAGAAAGAATCATGTGATGTTACGTAAGAGGTGGGTTTGAAGTAGATAGAATTAGTAATGGTGAGACTTTGTAGGGTAAAGCAAGAAGAGGGATACCAAAACATCATACAAGTGAATTAAAAACATTTCATCTTTGACTTGTAAGTACAAAACTATCTGCATAAGGATCCTAATAGCTGTCAATGATAGTGAGAAGGCAATGCTAATAGCAGAAAGGCTAAGGAGATATATGGGGCAATGACCTACGGACTAAGAGACCCCACAAGATTTAAGGAAAAGCCCCTAAGAAGTATATAAAAGTTCTGTGTTTCAAGGTCATATCCTAAGAGCCCCAGACATACTTACATGTGATAAATCACCCTTCTGATTCTAGCTGCTTATATTCAGACCAACCTTTAACCTAATCACTGTAGTGATCTTTTGATAAATTAGAAATAATATTTAGTTTCTGGGATCAGTACATAAACTGTCTCTACCAGTTTGATTAAGAAATTCAAACTCTAACAGATAAAAAGAATAAGTAAGTAAGACAAGCAAGTGTTATAAGCAAGGCACTTCACTTTTAACACTTTACCTTATCTGCTTGTACAGTCAATGCCTGTGTTTCCATGTCAGTCCTTAAAACAGGGATTTGTACCTCGTAGGCTTGTCTAGTCAAGAATTTAATACAGTTAAAATACACATTTTCATAAGTGCTTAGTATTTCTTGGTATCAAAAAACACATCCATACTGCTACTTTAAAAAGTGATATAACAATAATGAAATTTGGTAACATGAATTACTACTACTAATTTATAGTGTGGGCAATAATAACTGCACAGCTACAATTAAAATTTGAAGTTGGTATAAAGGTTAAGGTGTTTACTGGACAGTCACAAAATACAGGGTTTGATTGTTATCTTTGAAAGGTTAGTTGGCTAGGTTCAAAGTTGTAGCTTGCCTAGTACTTATTTATAACTTCTTGGTTAATGCAGTGAGTTAAGGCTGAGGTTTACTGAAGCAAGGGTACAAGGTTTGAATACTTCACCTCTTTTCATTGATGGTTGATGGTTGGTATAATGGTTATGATTTTTACCTCCTAGACACAAGGTACAAGCTTTGATTCTCACCTTTGATGGAAATTAGCTAGACTTAAATGGCCACAAGGGCAAGCTAGCCTACTGCCTACATATAAATAATAACTACTTTATGTTTGCAGAATGTTTTGAAAGTTATGACATCAGAGACAGATGCAAGTTGCAACATAGCTCTTGGACTGTGTGCATCTGATTATTTACAGCTGTGACTCAGTCATACTATATACCACTGTTAGACATGTTCAGTGGACTTCAGCCCAGCATAGTTTACAATCTGTGTTCAGTACACTAGAAACAGTTCATAAAAGGCTACACATGATGCTTTGAAAAAAAAAATAGCGGAATAAATTAGGAAAGCAAATGCAGATGGGTAAGATGTAAAGCCTGTATGTGACGTAACACTATAAGCCAAACAAAAACTAAAATAGTGTAAGATTAAAATAAAAATCTCCAAAAAATTGGTACTATTAGAATCTGGCAAAGTAATGCATGGATTTTTTCTTTCAAATAACCTTTTTTTTATTTTTTTTCTTTATTTAAAAGTTAGCTAAGAAGCATTAGTTTTACATAGCTAGCAAAATATGTAAACAACTTATTATAAAACTGAACAGCTTAGAATAAAAACAATAAACAGCAATGACTAAGAATCCAATAGACAAATGAATGTTTTACCTTGTGAATAAAGGCTTCTTCAGATCTAAAACAAGTTTACTTTAAGTATTTAAACATAACAATAATTACTTAGCACCTATCCAATAGGTTTACCATGATAAGCACTTTATCTATAAAAATAATAAAGTATTGTCAATTTTGACACTATAAGGTGTGATGTACTATATTTGCAAAATACAGCATTTGACAAACTAGTTACTAATATCATATTGCTATCAGCAAAAGGAGAGAACATCTGGAATAAATAGAAGCCCTGTTATATGGATGGCTGCATTTCACAAGGGCTGTGTCTGCAAATGGTCTCTTGTGATCAATGTTTTCTCCTTCTTCTTCTTCCCCTTTTGGCTTTTCCCATTTAGGGGTCACTACAGCAGAACAATAGTCTCCAAAAAGATTGGCAGTGGAGTTTTACGGTGTCGAGTTGCCACCCCAGTGCTCAACCTTCTACAGAAGGCAAACACATGCACACACTCACACCTAGGGCCAATTTAGAGTGTTTAGACCACCTACAGCATGTATTTGGGATGTGGGAGGAAACCTGTGATCAGTGTACTGCCCCATAAAGAAATAAAATAAATTAATTAAGTAGATAAATAAATCCATACATATGTATATATGTGTGTGTGTGTGGGGGGGGGTGCATTCAAGGGTAGTGCACAAGTCAAAAAAATAACTGTTTTGATAATATTTTAATTATTTTAATGCTCTTTGTTGATTGCACTCTGTAACACATTGACAGAGAACAACATAAATTAGCAAGTTACTGAAATAAAAAGTGGCTTAGGTTTTATTTGATAGTATGAAGCATTCAGTTGTTAAAAAGTGAAACTGCAGAAATGAAGAGTATACCTAAAATAGAGCCTGACTAGTGTAACTAATTTTTTTCATGATAAAGTGTCTGCTCACAAGCAGTACATTGGTTTGCTGGCTGGTCATCAGAGTAATCAATGCTCCCTTGCACAGTAAGTGGAGACCTTAGTCACAAGTCAAGGTTATCATTATACTGACTGCATGTAGACAGGCCAGTGTCAACAAAACCACCAGCATTCTCTGTAACAGTCTTCCTCTTTCGCTCAGACAAGATTTTGAGTGCCCTGTTCAGTTACTGCCCCTCTCTCTCTCTCTTTCTGTCTCCATGCAGCACATATAGTTTCTGATACCCAGTGAACCATTCCCATCAGGTGCTAATGGAACTGTCTCCTCAATAGGGGGCATTTCCATCCAGTTTATGTTTTCAAAATATTTCCTGCACCTGCTGACAGTCTCCTTAGTTATTGTTAGCATTTCACCTTGATTGTTGAGAACGGCCTGGGCAGTACTCTGTCCCTACCCCCGTGAGTCACAGGATGATTTACTTGAAACTCTGTGAGGTCGTATAAATATTATTCTCCATGGTTAAGTAACAGAACACAGTATGGAGGTTAGAAGTAAAACTCAACCATATTAATAATATTCTAACATTCATAGGCAAGTGACAGAACTCCATAGTCAAGGACTTCTACAACTCTGGCTTGAGCCTTAAGCTAGAGAAACGTGAACTATACAGACATAAAATCTTCCTAAATACAGATTAAAAGGAGTTAGCAGTATACTTGTGGACAGACTCAAAAAGATCCTACTCTCAAGTAGACACCCTGACAAGGTAGGATTTATAGTAAACAGGCAAGGTGTTGCTGGAAATGAGGAGAGCAATTATTTGGTGGTGAGGCCTATGACAGGTAACATTCCAGTGGTTATGATGGAGCTTAATGCAAAATAAACCTTCAATAAAGATGAAAGATAGTTTCTTTGGAAAGCACTGAATAAAGATTGGTTCCCACAGGAATTTGTTGCTCAAGTGTAAAAGCTGTACAGGGGAGCAATTCCAGACTTTAAAATGAACCAGCAACTGCATCGTAAATTTAATATTACAAGAGCTATGTGTTAGGTATTTCCTTTATATCTCTTATTATTTGTTTTGTGCTTAGAATAATAGCGATAGAATAAATTACATATTTAGGATATAAAACTGTAGGTGAGATATGCAAGACTGGTTGATATACACAAATGATGTATAATATTAATATGTATTTCCCAGAAGTCTTCTCTCAGGGGTTTGTGGACTGATCATCAGCTGTTCTTGTTTAGCAGTGTAGTAGTAAATGACCCTGAAATGACAGATTTGGAAAGTGACTTTGCAAACTCCAACTAATTTATAGGGGTCTGAATCCTTTAGTTAGAAATAGAGATGTGTTCAATAGTTAGGCTTTACCATTCTATTATAGCTACTGAAAGATTTATACTTTGAAAAATGATTTTTTTCCTGTGTCTTTTGCTTTCCAGCCTGTTGACTGTCAGCCCTCCCATAACCTGATTAGTCCATTCATTCCCCATGGTGGACAGCTGGTCGCACAAGGTCATAATCCAGCGTTATTGTTTACCCCAGTCTCTGATGCCCATCTCTATACCAGAAGAATGAAAAGTTCCTGTAATCATGGCTGCACAGGTAAAAAACACACTATCCAAAGCAAAGAACACAGCATCCATGGGACCTGACAACATCCCAGGCTGTGTTCTACATGAAATACAGAATGAACTGATGCCCCACCCAAGTACCATGTTCAATCATAGCCTCACCTCAGGCTATGTTCCCACTGAATGGCGCACAGTGACGGTTATCTCACTCCAAAAAGGGGGAGCCACCACAGACCCCGGAAACTACTGCCCCATTAGCCTAACAAGCCTGGTCTGCAAGGCTATGGAACGTATCATCATGGAACTTATAAACAATGACACTGGTAATCTCCAAACTCAGGACCTCACCCAGTTCGGGTTTGTAAAAGGCAGATCATGTCTCCTAAACCTGATAGACTTCTTTGAAGCAGTCACCAAAGCTGTAGATGAGGGTAAGGTCGTTCACACAGCCTATCTAGATCTCACCAAGGCTTTCGACACCATCCCCCACTCTGGAATTATAGATAAACTCACTAAACTAGGTATAAATCACTGTGTCACAAGATGGATTGACAACTGGCTCACTGACAGAACCCACACTGTGAAAGTAGCAGACTCCAAATCCAACTTCAGACCAGCGACAAGTGGAGTATCATAGGGTTCAGTCCTGGGTCCTCTCCTGTTTGGTATCTACTTCTCTGAAGTACAGGCTAACACAGAAGGTCTTTGGCTAATGAAGTTCGCAGATGACTGCAAACTAGGAGCCATAATCAAAAATTCAAAAGATGTGGACATCCTACAAAATGGCCTCGCTGAGACAGATGCCTGGTGTCAAAGCCATGGCCTCAAGCTCAATGCCAAAAAGTGCATTGTCATCCCTTTTGGTAAAAACTCTGTACCCATGAACTACCACATAGGCGGTAGTCTACTTAACACCAAAAGTGTGATAAGAGACCTTGAGACACAGGTGGACAGTAATCTCTCCTTTGATAATCACATCGCCACAGTAGTCAGGAAATCCTTCTACGTGGCACACCTCATCACAAAAGCTTTCTCATCCAGGAAAATAGAGGTAATTGTTCCCCTCTACTCGTAACTCATTAATCCCATTATAGAGTACAATGCCCCTTTTGGTATGTACCTCACAAGACATCTACAACAACTGGAAAGGCTGCAGAAATACCTCACAAAGAGGATTACCGGTCTCAAACAGATGCCCTACGCAGACCGTCTAAAAAAACTGCAGCTTTACTCCATCGCATATTACCTACTCAGAGGCGATCTCTGCCTAACACAAAGCTATGTCAAACCCAGAGCTTTTAGACATGCTCCACTTAAAGAAATCCCAATCCCTATGAGCTACACACTCTAGGGACCTAAACCTTGTCACCACAATAAACAGAACATGCTGGAGGGATAGACTTCTGTCCCAGAGACGTCCTATACTCTGGAACAAACTACCTACCTATCCATATCACACAAAGCTCCTCATTAGCACTCTTCAAGAAAAATCTTGATGATTGGATGGGAGATAGGAAATTCACCCTGGGGATCACTTCTGTGGTTCTGCTCAACAGTGGCACAGGAAAATAAGTTTCTTGGGTGGTGAAAGCCAGGGTACCTTTTGGCTAGGCTTATATAGGCCCTAGGGCCAATAGCCTAGTACCTACCTATGAACCTATGAAACAAAACTTAATGTGTATGAGATTTCCACAGTGGAATCCTACTGATTCATGTGCTTCTGTACCACTGTTGAATCATATCTAGTACAGGAAAAGTCAGCTTAGCAGCTGGTTGAGTGTGCATGTGTAGGTGCCTCAACTTACACTGTCTTATGCTGGGTTGTAAACCCCACTTCTCCTGGAGGTCAGCCGTACATCAGGTTCTGTTGTATTCCTCCCAGGTCTATATCAGATTGTCAAAAGCACAAAAGGTCGAATACCTCTTCATCAACCAGTATTTGTCAAACTCTGAATCCATCGAATGATTGTTTCCATGAACTGTATCCCACGGTAAGTTAACAGTGGGCCATCATTGGGAATTTGCCCTTTTCCCCACTGCAGTGCGATCTCAGAATTGGTATATTTACTTAGGGGTGGGTTTTACATTTTGCTGTTTTTATTGCAGTCTGTAGGTTGGCCAACGTATTACTTACCATAGGAAAGATTTTCACCGTAGAGATCATTCGACAGACCCACGTTTGACAAATAATAGTCGATGAAAAGGTATTCGACCTTTTGCGGTTTCAAAAATGTAATATAGACCTTTTCCTACCTAGCATGACTGAGCCAGTATTGGCCACTCGCTCTCATCTACCTGGCTGGCTTCTCTAGTACTTGGATCATAAGTCAATCCCAGGTTGTCTGAACCACAATCAAGGCTTTATCACTCTGTGCCATACAAGTAACACATTTTGGGAGACTGATGTGAGAAACAAAAAAACTGATAGAGAAATGGAATAAAAAGAAATCTATGAATCTGAAAGAAGTCACTACTTTTAAGAATCAATAAATGAGATCAAGAATTCTGTATTCTGTAGGTTTAGGGCTCTATTGCCATTACAAGTGATTGAAAATTAATCCAAATTACTAACAGTGCAGTGCAGCATGGGGGGGTACTGTTCCCCTCAGTGTGTCATTCCATCCTTTGGATGAGACATTAAACCAAGGTCCCATCTGCAAGATTTGGCAGTAGTTCAAGTGGGTGTAAACAATCCCCCAGCATTTATCAAAAAGAGTACTAGAAATTCCACTATGCCCTGGCCAAATTTCTCCCAGAATATATACTGGTCTCCCTGAAAAGAGGCCTCCAGCTTATTGGGACTAACATGGTCAACAGAGGATAGACAAATAAATAAAAAGAAAGAAAATAAATGCATTGGCAAATATTTGCTTTGTATGCTAGCCAACTGTATGGTAATGCACAGTCAGCTGAAAAGTCATCTGTTTGAATGAGGTCACTGTGGGAGAGGATTCCCACTAGCCTGAGATGCAGTGACATCACAACTGCAATGCTAAATAAGTAAGGTAGTACAAGAAAAAAGCCTCATTCTTGGAGATTGTGTGTGTGTGTGTGTGTGTGTGTGTGTGTGTGTGTGTGTGTGTGTGTGTGTGTGTGTGTGTGTGTGGGGATCTCCAAAACTGCTCATCAAAGGAGCATGTAAATTTTGGTTTATATACTTTGCTCCTTTATGAACCATTCACGTTGATCCATGTTCACTGAATATTATAGTAGTTTTTAGTGACAATTAGCTGTCTTTTTATTATTTTGCAGCAGATTATGGCATTTTGGGGCACAGGAGACTGGTGGTAGGGATGGTGCAAAACTGACATTTCTTACTGGTGCAGTTAAATCTCCCTGCATCTTTCTTTCATTTACTAGTAAACATGATAGATTGCATATATATAATATTAAACTGTAATTCATTAAATGCCATCCGTCTTAATGCTGCAGCCTGAAAAAACACTGCAAAAACACTGAAAAACACAAAACAGCAAAGCAGAGTGACACTGCAGAGGAGACAACCCCTTGACCCCCATAGTGGAAGGAGACTACTGCATCCATCTACCTGTCTACACTAACACTGATGTTACTATGCATTAGTGTTAGTGATGTAATCCTCTAGAGTGTGACATCTGTCTTCCTCTCATTATAAAAACTGCTTTTGTTTTTCTCTAAGGTATTGTTCAAGAAAACTGTTTTTCCTGCAATACAAAAGTAACCATTCTTGGTGACCTCCAAAACAATTATAAGAAGACAGTGATTACTCTGACCTTCTAATATGCCTGACTTGGTCCTTACTAACCAAGCCCCTTCATGTACTTCACCATGCCACTCTGATCACAAGTCAGCCATTTTCCTCTGTCAGACCTAGTGGTATCACCCCTCCACCAGATGAGACTGTCTTTAGGTGCTGCACCAGGGCAAAACTACTTCAGCTAGTACAAGACCTGTGCAAATTTCCCAACAATCCCTGCAAATGGACCAGCTGAGTGTGCTGTCACATTTACCTCTGACTTTTACCAACACCTAAACAGCTGCATAGAAAAATGAGTACCTGAGTAACTATCCACCCCAAATATAATGGTAAACTCAGGAATAAACCTCACTGATGGAACTCCTGTATTAATAAAATGTATAACAGGAGATGGAAAATAAGAGATGTTTTAACAAATCCCCACCCTGCTATCTCAGGACCACACTGAAAAATGCCAGCAAGGAACTTGAGTATTATTAAAAGTGTAACAGAAAATAAGTTTAAGTTTGCTGTAGATACCAAAGGAAACTACATTTTTTCTTCAGTTATGTAAAGAAATTAAGGAATAATATATAACAATTCACTGAGCTTTTCTGTAATATCACATATTCCAGTCCTAAGTACATAGCCAATATATTAGCAGACACATTTAGTGCTAACTTTACCCCAGTTACCTACATTGTTGCCACCACTATCCCTGAAAATGTAGTTTCCCTTGAAATCACCTTCGAACAAGTCTTAACATTTTGTCAAAGACTAAAGTAATATTTCCATGGGTCCATACAAAATATGAAGCTGCATTCTCATTGTTGACAATTATGTACTATCTAAGCCTCTAATTAAACTTTTCAACCTCAGCTTGTTGGTAAGGTTCATGCCTGTTGCCTGGAGAACAGTCACCATGGCCAATAAGGTTCATACCTGTTGCCTGGAGAGCAGTCACCGTGGTCCATAAGGTTCATGCCTGTTGCCTGGAGAACAGTCACTGTGGTCCATAAGGTTCATGCCTTTTGCCTGGAGAATAGTGGTCCCCATACAGTTGCCACTCTACATATCTAAGCAATTACAGGCTCCATCAGACTCACTAGCTTTATATGCAAAGTCAAGGGATGTATTACAGCAGAACTCATTTATGCAGACACAGGCAACTTAATTTATTTAGATCCCAATTTGGTTTGTGAAGGGCATGCCCTGTCTTTTGAACATAGTGAGCTTCTTTGAAAAGGTTACAACACCCGTGGAAAGTGGTCACTCAGTGCACACTACTTATTGTGATCTGGCCAAGGTTTTTGATATGATCTCCCTTGCTGGTATTGTTAAAAATTTAGAAAAACTTAAATGTAAGCCCTTATGTTGTCTGTTGGATTGCAAATTGAATATCTGACAGATCCCAGACTGTGAAAGTTTGCTGGCACCCTCTCTGATTGTAAAATTCTAAATAGTGGAGTACCACAGGGATCAGTGCTGGGACCTCTCCTGTTTGGCATTTATTTTTTAGACATACAGTCCAATATCTCAGAAGAGTCGGTGACCAAGTTTGCTGATGACTACAAGTAAGACACTGATATCTACTCATTCTTGATACTATCCAGCTCCAGAAAGTGCTAGAATAAGCACAAACCAGGTGCACTGAAATATGCAGTGTAGTAGCATTCGGTAAAAAATCTGTTGCCACATCATATACTTTAAATGGTACTCACCTTCAGGCAGACACATTCAAAAGAGATCTGCATACTTATGTGGACAATTCTTTCACATTCAATCATCATGTTTTCACCATAGTCAAGAAATTTCTTTATCTGACCAAGTTAATTTCCTCATGAATGTGTTCAAGATCCAAAGAGTTCATCCTGCCAATATACTCTTCCGAAATCAGACCCATCACCGAATACAAGGTCACCTTTGGTATGTATAAATCAAAACATATTGCTGATCTACCTTACCAAGAAAATTAAAGGCCTTAAATCTTTTAACTATCTAATACATTAGCAGAATTTTCATTATATTTAGTAGCCTACAGGCTACTCCAAGGTGACCTGTGTTTTGATTTGCTAGCCATGAAAAATCAAATCTTATTTGACCTTTTCTCTCTTTGCAAACCATGTGGTTCTACAAACACCCACTCTAGGGCTCTAAATCTACACAGACAAATAAATAAGACTTACTGGTGAGAGAGGTTCCTAACTCAACATATTCCCAACCATTGGAATAAATTACCACTACAGGTCAAAACAGTACTACTTTGACAACCTTTACACTAGTCTTGATGACTGGAAGGGTAGACACAGATTTCCACCAGGCTTGTCATTTACAGCCCTGCTAGGTTTGTGAGGAAAGCACTGTGAAGGGCTTGAAAAGAGAGGCATAAACATTTAAATGTGTCTACTTAAAAATGCATACGGCTAGGCATCTTAACAGCCCTCATGACCCCTTGCTTAGCACTGCTCTTATGTTCCTATGTTCCAACAAATAAAGATGAGTGAAGACAGCAAACGTTCAGTACAGAATAGAAGAAAGCCTAGCTGATTCAGCTAACTCAACCAAGATGCATGATTTCAAGTTAAGAGCTTGTACTTAGGAGCAACAGGCTATGTGTTTGATTTGTAAGTAGAACCACTCCTCTCAACCTCTCAGCACAAGAAATCTGGGCAAAGCCACAAGTAATTTGGGGGGGGGGGGCAAAGGTTCAAAAACAGGGACACTTTTTAAATTTTGCTCTTACAAACTCAGAAAGTTGATAGACTAACAGGTTTTGCATTAGAATTAATTTTCTGAAGGATATGAAGTCTGAAACTCAAATGTCTGTCAATGTTTTCTGACTTCAATCTTCAATAATTTGCCAGTGATTTACAAGAAAACCTCAAATTTTAAGAGAAACAGATCAAAAATAGGTGGCAAAAAAAATCTGGACATTCTGCAAAAATCTGAACAGTTGAGATTTATCAGCAGAACCTGGTAATTTCTGATCTTAGAGGTTGTCAGTAATATTTTTTTCTTCTTCAACTCAAGTAAATGCCTAGCACGCCAGACTTTAGTCCTGTGGTACAAACCTTCATGCTATATCAGATCTAGAGTATTCTCTTCGTATAAACTATTTATCTAAAGAACTACTATGGTGACTTCACTTGGTTTATTTTATTGGCTGAGCCCTGAAACAATCTTTCCAACTCTCTCAGACAGATAACAAATAAGCATCCTTCAAGAAGATCTGGAAAACTTTGAAAATGGGATTTCATTTGCTCATCTGACCTCTCTTGATGGTCTTTTCCTTTGTGTTTCAACTGCATTTACCCTACCATGCTTTATACATCTCTGCTGCACTCTGTCAGATATTCTAGTATCCCTTCCTCTTCATAGCCTCATTTCTAAAGTATTGCCATCTCCCCCTCTGTTTACTTTACTCTCTCTTCCTGATCTGATATATTCTGGTCTCTGCTTTACCTTCTGTTTTCCTGTTATCTTTGACTCATGCATTACTAACACAGCTCAGAAGTACTCACTTCCTTCAAAAGGCACGCCTATTCCATAGCACATCTTTGCACTACAAGTGTCTACTTACTGGCCATATTTTAAATACCTGAATTATTTAGCATAAAATGAATGATCATTTATATTCTTCTTTTTAATACCGTAATCAAATTATATTATGTGAATTGTCTCTTGTTTTCTGTAATAATAGAGCATTCTTCTCTAGGCTTCGACTGACAATGGGTTATACCAACTCAGATTATTTAGGACAGCAATGAAGTAATTAACTGATTAAATAATGTCAATTGATAAAGTGAAAAATTCTAAAGAACAACTCCATTCCAATGTTTTTTTTTTCTTGTTACAAAACCTCTTCATCTCCTTTCTTTTGAATCGTATTCTTCAGTGTCTTTGCAGCACCAGAGTCTCTGTGAAATATCATATTATTTCCATTTGATGTTTGGCATAGCACATACCTCTCTACCTGTAGTCACTGAAAATATGTACAAAAGTTTTTGAAAGACGCATCCAGCCAAAAATCGGGACTCCTAATTAGCATTAAATTTGAGTACTGAATGCCACATAACTAACTTCCTATAGAATTGTATGATACTGCTCAGAAACACAAGTTTAAAAAACAGAGAGTGATGATGCAATAACATAAGTATATTATAACGAAAAGAAAAGTGGCAGGACACTGCTGCTTGACAATAAAACTTTTAATAAAACTCTGAAAACACTGTGATCTTAGTACAAAAAGAAGTAAAGAAAGTAAGCGCTTTCGGGTTACACCCTTCATCAGACATCAAACATTTGACACACCTTCTTTTTATATAGTGATCAACCAATGAATTTCTTCAGAATTAATAATGCATACGCCTATTCAAAAGTGTGGGCTTTAAAGGAATAACATCATTGAGACCAGGGGGTATGTGTGCCATTAAATCTATAATCCACTTGGTTTCATCCAGGGCTGTCTGCAATTTGATGTCCCCCCCCCCCGTTTATTCAATCTGACATTGACAATAACTCTAAAAGAAAAGCTGTGTAATGGATGTTCATGTACATGCCTGTATAATGCATTGCTAACATCCCTATTCCTTATGCTACCAAGGTGTTGCAGAATTCTTACCTTAAACATATTGGTTGTCATCCCTACATAGAAACTTAAACAACTCTACAGTGACTTTTGGTGCTTCCTTTGACATTGTTTACAATCTATCATCTCATATTTTAACAAAGGATGAATTGTTCGTTTTGAATAAGGGACTAACTTTTGTGCCCAGCAACAATTGCACACTTAATGAGGTAACTATGGACATTATGCTATTCTGTAGAAATATTATGTTAAAAACGATGTTTGGCAATGATACATCTGGCTGTTCAATACCCAGAAAAGCTAGTGGTTTTATACCGCAGCTTTCACCCACATCACATTTATTTTTGAGTGCATGTGAGAAGGATTTAGCTAAATATTATACTGAGGGGCATTTTTCTAAATATTATAATCTAACCTTTGAGCAGACCAAAGCCTTACATGATTTAGCTAACAATGATTCAATAATAATAAAAAAGGCCGACAAGGGAGGCGCAATTGTTGTAATGGATGCGGATTGGTACAACAATAAAGTTAAATATTTGTTGCAGGACGACGTAGCTTACATAGAAATCAATCCGATATTAGTGAAATGCATTATAGACAAAGTGCATATGAAGTTAAAAATTTTGAGGGACAACTTGAGTATCACTGAAGATGTATACCAGTTTTTATGGGTAGAAAAACCAACAATTCCCTTATTTAAGGCCTTACCCAAATTACATAAGTGTCTGCATGACCCACCCCTTAGGCCGATTGTTTCAGGCAGGGGGTGGGTGACTGAGAATGTGTCTATATGGGTTGACCATTTATTAAAACCATATACTGAAAAAATGAAGAGCATCTTGATAGACACAGGGCATTTTTTGCAGATTTTGGGAAGAGTTGTTAAACCAGAAGACGCTGATAATGTTTTAATGATCACGCTAGACATTAATAGTCTATTTACAGTGATCAATAATGATTATGGTATTCACTCAATAGGTGAACTTTTAGCAGATCTAGGTGTGATTAACAGAAAAATAGAGCTTATTAAGGACTTGTTGACATTGGTATTGGATAACAATGTCTTTTTAGGGGCCAGTTCCATGTATAGGCAAGCACAGGGGGTTGCTATGGGCACCCCCTGTGCCAATACCTATGCGAATTTGGTTCTCTCCAAATGGGAAATTGCTAACATATTGAATGATGAAAACTGGAAGACCCACATTCTCATGTATGTATGGTTTGTAGATGATATTTTTATTCTTTGGAATGGAGACCATGATTCGTTTGATAGATTTCTGTCCTATTTACACACCACCACCACATTTCTTAAATTTACAGCTAAAACATCTTATAACAGTATAGAATTTCTAGATGTCAGGGTAACACAGACACATGAAGGTTTTTCATCTAGCCTACATAAAAAAGATTGCTGGAAAAATACTCTGCTGTCCTATGATAGCATGCATCCCCGCCATCTATTTCCCAATATTGTCAAAGGACAAGTGGGTCGGGCCTCAAGAATTAACAAAGATGATACACAATTTGAACAAGAATTAGGTAATCTCACAGGTTATTTCGAACAGAGAGGTTATGGGAAGAATTTGGTTAGGAATGCAATAGATGAGAGTAAAGTGTATAGGCAGACTAAATATAAACCTTGGCTTAAAAGAAATCAGGATCTGACACCTATAGGGAATGGACAGGACAGTTCACGAGAGAGAGGTACCAGGGTGATGTTTACATATGGAAGCAATATTGGTGATATTTGCAATATTATTAATAATAATTGGAACATCCTCACCAGTGACATAAATCTTAAGGGGCTCATAGATAATAGACCATATTTCCAATATAGAAGGAATAGGAATTTAAGTGACCTTTTATGTAAAGAGAAAAGTTTGCAAATGGAAAGGCCCTTTAAGAATACAGCAGGGACACTCCCCTGTGGCATGTGTAAAGCGTGCAGTCATATTAACAAGAAGGTCAATTTTTTACATCGAGCAACGGGTAAAAATATTGTTTTTAAAGGTAGGGCCACATGTAGGACTTCAAATGTGGTTTATTTGGCAGAGTGCACAAAATGTTTAAGTTTCTATGTAGGGATGACAACCAATATGTTTAAGGTAAGAATTCTGCAACATCTTGGTAGCATAAGGAATAGGGATGTTAGCAATGCATTATACAGGCATGTACATGAACATCCATTACACAGCTTTTCTTTTAGAGTTATTGTCAACGTCAGATTGAATAAACGGGGGGGGGGGACATCAAATTGCAGACAGCCCTGGATGAAACCAAGTGGATTATAGATTTAATGGCACACATACCCCCTGGTCTCAATGATGTTATTCCTTTAAAGCCCACACTTTTGAATAGGCGTATGCATCATTAATTCTGAAGAAATTTATTGGTTGTTCATTATATAAAAAGAAGGTGTGCCAAATGTTTGATGTCTGATGAAGGGTGTAACCCGAAAGCGCTTACTTTCTTTACTTCTTTTTGTACTAAGATCACAGTGTTTTCAGAGTTTTATTAAAAGTTTTATTGTCAAGCAGCAGTGTCCTGCCACTTTTCTTTTCGTTTTGATACTTTGTTGGAGTAAGCAGGACTTTAGCACAGCTGGAAGAATTTGTTTTGTGCTACATAAGTATATTATCAAAGACACAGAAGAGGATTCAGAAATCCAGGGTTGCAGAACACAAACCTGGTTTGTGCAGGTTTGCTCAGAACCATCTGAGTTTCTGATTCAGAAGCTGGGGTAACATCAATACAGTTAGACAGCACAGACAGATAGCACTACACTGGTCTTTCTAGTGAAGGCAGCATACAAATATAGAATTCAGGGGTGTGGCTTATACTAATTAACCATGTGCATTTACCTGGAACTTTTCTTCAGTACCGGACAAGCATGATACAGCATGTCAAAGAACAGATCTGCTAAATTATTGGGGAGTGATTTGAAAAAAAGTGTACACTGTGTTTTGAAGGTGTACATCTACTCTTTCCTATGGCAAGACTGAGGCTATTACCACTGCAGCTGGTAAGTACTGAGAAGTTTTGTGTGTGTGTGTGTTTGTGTCAGTCAGCAGGTGCCTGTGCAACTGCATTGCATGGGTTGGTAGGGGGACACTAGCAAGATCATCTCTAACTGTGCCAGTGCTCAACTGAGAAACATGATAATGAGCCACTAATGAGATGTTGCTCATTGTGGCTTTATCGTGTTTCAGAATCAAAGAATACTGGTGCCATATTAATGGACAATATGCCAATGCCCAAGTAGTGCTGGTGGTGATATATTTGTCTGAATCCTGGACATGGTGTAAAATCTGTAGACTTTAATGAATGGTATTTCAAAAATCTACCTCACACATGTAATTTATTTGCTTCTGAGAAATAGAGGCATAACATGTTGGTCCTCTTTTTTTTAAATACTGTTGCCACCAGTATGTTGATCATGTTTCTGAGTGATAAACATTTTCAAAATAGTGTAATGGGGATTCAGATAATTGTCAGAAGGGGTTAAGCCAGAAATAGGAGCATACCTCCAAAAATGGATACAGCTTGTGAAGGGCTAAATCAAGCCTGAAAATATGTACATAGCTCCAAAACAGGTGCAGCTGAGAGGTCTGCTACAACATATGGTACCTCAAGGGGTCATACATTAATTGAGGCAGTCAATGAATACATGAGAGGTAGCTACATTTGAGACATGTACAAACTAACAAAACAAATTAGTTAAGCCACTGACTGGAGCAATAAACATTTAATAAAATACTAATTTGAAACTAGGTGTAGACTGATAGGGAACACAGATGAATCGGTATGTAAGCCTGAATTGTCACTCGCATATGACTGATACAAACATTCAGTATCAGGCTAATTAACCGTCTGCGACATTATAAGAGGCACTTGGAACTGCAGTTCAGAATTTTATCAGTTTTGACAGAAAATTCAAAACAGACACAAAAAAATTATTTTGGAGATTACTATTAATAAAAATCCTTAAAAGGTACAGAACCTCTTCAAATACCATAAAGAAAATTAATATCATTGCAAGTCAGTGGAGAAGAAAGACAACAGCAGCTTATGTGGCCTTACTATGTAGTGTGAGAAGAAGAAGGTAGTTGAGAGGCATTTCCTGTCACATCATTAAACAACATAGGGCTGGCCTATAAAAATCATGGCAGAGGACCCAAAAGAGGAGCGTTTTTATATGTTCGAATAGAAGGTCTTAGTGACTGATAAGGAATCTTCGTGTAGGCTTAATTTAGTTATTATACGTCTATTTTATGATGAAAATGAGAAGGAAATCAATAAATCTAGGAAGGGCAAGGCAAAGTTTGAAATAAAATTATAGCACTATGCCTAAACCATAGCAGTTGAGAGGTGCGTTTCTTGTCAGTATATCAATTCCAGTAGAAAATCAGTGTTATAACAAATTAATTACAAAAAAAATACTAATTAGGGCGGTGCGGAGACCCACCATTGACCACAAGAGCAAGCTGTGATGAAATCTGATAGTAAATTTATTTTAAGGGAGAAAAATATGACTGCCCCACCGAAAGGGAAACGGCTGGAAAGACGAGGTGTGCTTTGAAGGGTGGACGCGTCTGTTAGGTAATGCGTGTCTGCGTGTGCTTTATCCACAGGTCCATCTGTATGATCTTTTTGTGTGCATATGTTTGTGAAAGGGGCAGTCTCATATAAATTGCAGAAAAGGTATTTCAGGTATAAGTACATTTACAAGCAAATCAATCTTAGTGTGATACAAAATACAATATTTGAAAAATTTAGTGGATTTCTGCTGTTCACAGCAGCGACATTTGCAAATCCAAATTAAAGCAGTAATTGAAATATCCAAGTTCAGCTTTTTTTTTTGTAAGCCACATGGATATTTAATTCTGTAGCAATCAGAACAGCACTATGTCTCTCGCTAAAAAAGCAGTGGACGGAACGACATATTACAGTTATACTGAATGCTGTGCTATATTCAACAGCCTATACAGTTTACTTAAGCACAAATGCAGTGCATACGATTTTATACAGCAGTTTTGCTAGCGTTTGAAAGTGACTAAATAAAACGAAAAAATGTTTCAGATCCCGTTATGTGTGAGTTTTCCTGCATCCCCTTCTCTTTGCTGACTGAAAAACAGAATTGTTCTAGAGAAGCAGGGTCCCACAAAGGAAACACTACTTGGACAATGCATTAGCTGCATACATGTCAACCTCTTAGTGCAAGAAAACTGGACAGGACAAAGCCTAAAATAATGGAGGACAAAGGTCCAAAAAATATGGACAGATTTTAAATATTGCTCTCTTACAGACTACTAGGATGTGTGTAAGCATTCATTTTCTGAAGGATATGAAGTCCATACCCAGATGTGTCATTATAGTGACTTCGATCCACAGTTATATGCCAGAAAACCACACATTTTATGGGGAACAGACCAGATATATGAGGCAAAAAATCTGGTCGGAAATCTGGACAGTTGAAATGTATGGTTAGTTGTGATAGCTTCCCATAAATGATGCTGTTCTTTTCATAGGCATACCTTTCAAATGTAGCTCGGTAAGAACTATTTGTCTAATGTTGAATCTTAAAAAGTTAATGTTCCACACTATTCCGCTTTGAAATAGTCTGCCACGGATTGTTAGAAATGTTAACTAATATGCTTAATAAATTATACTAAATCATATTAGTTCGGCAAAAGAAGAGTTTGTGGGTATAAAAGTAGTACATCTCAACTTTGCTATGAGCTTCTTAGCTGAAGTTGTTTTAGTGTTGCGCATTCTACCCACTTCCTCGTTTTAAGAGGTGATCTCCCAAGTTTTGGAGGTGAAAGGTTGAGGGTTATATTTTCGGTAATTGGAGAACAGGTGCACCACTGATATTCTAATTAATGACTGTACTCGCAAGAATGCTCATTGTCGGAATGCTGTTTAGTACTGTACCTTACTTTTTAAGATACAAATAAGACTTAAAATATTTTTCATTAACTCTGACTGTCGCTTTTTCAGCAGCACAGGGGTGATTTGCTTGGGCACTGCCATTGGACCAGTTCTGGATATTGAGGCAGCTAGCGCTGCAAACCAGGAATTCCTGAGCACCAGGACTACAGAGAGACAGGAGATGGTCACTTTAAATGATAGGCTGGCCAACTATATTGAAAAGGTAAGCACTTGCTAAAGCAAGGCTCATAATTTGGTACACAACACTTATTTATTAACAAATTAAAATGCATATGCGTGATTATTTTATTCTCTGTCTTTCTTTCTTTCCCCTTTTTCTTCTCTTTCTTTCTTCATTGAGTAGGTTTATATGGCTTTCTTTCCTTGCTGTAAACAAGTTAACGTACCTACTTGCATCTGGAGCTAGAACACTGGATTAAAAAATGCGTGGCTTTAAATATATTTGCAAGTTGTAATATAAAGAAATGGTGTCAACAGCACCTTGTATTTTGTGCATATCTCTTATTAGGTAAGGAATCTGGAACAACAGAATAAAGTTCTTGAAACTGAGATCGAAGCTCTTCGGGGTCGATATTGCAAACCTTCTGGACTGAAAGCTCTGTATGAGGAGCAGCTCAGGGAGCTCAGAAGGATGGCTGAGCAGGTCAAAATCCAAAGGGTATGATCATTTTGTTTCTGTTGCTGTAGTTTAACACGTTGAATAAACCATACAGACTTGGGTGACTCACGTGTGGTGCAGTTGCTGCGTCCTGTAAGGCTCGGTTATTTTTGGTTAACTGAAAAAAAGTAATAAATGTGATTTATAGAAACATTCAAAAGCGCTTAGCCTTGCTGCTTCACAACGCTTAGTTATCCAGTCCATCATAGCTAGTGGCCTGGGACGCAGGTATCTTCTGCCCGGAGTCTGCATGTCTTCCCTGTGTCCAGGCAGGCTTTTCCCGGGTACTCCGGTACCCTTCCACATCCCAAATACCTGCTGTATGTGAATTGTTGAACCTTCAGGTGTGTTTCTGTATGCGTGAGAGCTCCCAGCCTGTCCCAACAACCATGGACAAATGCATGAAAACAAGGATAATATCGCTATGGTTTGTTTTCTTTTATATAAATATATGTGTGCCCATGTCATTGTTGTAATAGGGAGTTAATAAATGTGTTAAAAAAGGACCACTAAAAAAGTTTAAAATAATGGGACACAAAAGCCCAAGCCAAATCAGTAGCACTTTTAAAAGCATTAATGTTGATGACTTAAAAAGTTGTCAACAAGAGGACTTGAATTAACATCCATTTTTCTGCAATAAAACAGGCGTGTAATGATTGTCATTATGTTTTCGATTGCAATCCAAAAACTTCACTAAAAATAAAAAAAAAAAAATAACTACATCGATTTCAAGACAACCAGGGACTTTTAACAGCGGACTGTGTGCTTGTTGTTAGTGTGCTACCCCCGGAGGTAGAATGGCCTCCCATCCAGAATTATTTTCTCTGCCTTACGCTGGTGTCTCCCAAAGATTTATAATGGGATAAAACAGACTATCGAAAAATAAATGCTTGATTTCTAAATGCGCTTGGTAAGTATTGTTATAATGTTTATGCCGACAGTTACACTTGCAAAAGCAAATATTTACTGTAAATATTGATATTTTGGTTTTGTTGGATTTCATTTACAGTTAATATTTTAATATTATTTTAAACAACCAATTATCTGAAAACTGTACAGTTTGTGACACTAACAATTGCTGCATAGTACGTAGTTATTTTCCCCGCAGTACTGGACATTCTTACATTTTAAAAAGGGATACCGCAGCTTGTAAAAAGCAAAATAATTGTATTCACTAGCCTGGTATAAAATGCTGCTATAACGAGCTGCGTGTGCTTGTGTGCAGGACCTAGCAGTGTCAGCTAAAGATGCTATGGCAGAACAGCTGGAAGCTATGAAAAAGACATATGAGGAAGCAGTGGAAGGGAGGAAGAAGGCCGAGAAAGATCTTGAAGCTTTCCGACCAGTAAGTAATCACAAGTGTTAAATTTTTTTGCAAGCAAATGCCTTTAGAAATGTGTGGATTTCAAAAGCAACATCTCACTGGTATTTCAGGGGTGTGTGTGTGTGTGTGTGTGTGTGTGTTGGGCTGTTAAACATAGATAATTTGTGTCATTATGACTTATGAAATGTTTTATACACCGCTCCCCGACCCATGTCTCAGGAAACAAGAGGATAAAGCTCAACACTATGGGCACAACTGAAAATATTGAATCTTTCTGTAAAGAAAGCTGTTGCAATAAGAAGACCTAAAACACACTTTGGTAAGAAAAGGAAGTCAGTAATATCTGGTACAGTTTGTTTTTAACCCTTAATCTTCTGTTTCACGCATTTAAAGGGCATAGAAATATTATCAGCCAAGATCAGTCACCTCAGTGAATGCAGAGTCAGACTGGAGGTTTGGTCTTACATGTAATTCTTTTAACGAGGTTGTTGTAGGAGCATTCCGGATTTTATAGGTTCATGCATACTTATACAGACAATGCAGATTTCTAATAGTGCAATCAGTTATGCTAAAACTATTGCGCTGTGATGGCTAAAACCAGTATTGCTATTAAGAAGCTAGGCTTTATGTTAAAAATAATAAAAGTGTGCTTGAAAAAAGAAAGCTGGGCTTAATGCAGTCTGCAGATGGTGATGACCCATACATCTCAACCTGTTAGAGCAAGAAATATGACCAAAGCCATAAATAATGGAGGGGAGGGGAAAGGCCCCCAAATAGGGACAATTTTAAAATATTGCTTTTACAGACTTAAAAAGTAGATAGAATAACGGATTTTGCATTAGCGTAAATTTTTTGAAGGAAACGAAGTCTGAAACTCAAGTGTCTGTCATTATTTTCTGACTTAAATCATCAATGATTTACTAGAAAACCACACTTTTATGAAAAATGGACTAAAAACTGAGGCAAAAATCTGGATATTCTGCGAAAATCTGTACAACTGAGAGGTAAGAGTGACCCGCTACAAGCCTTCTAGTTAAAGGTCCCCCCTAGTCCTCTCAGCCTTTGTTTTAACACAGCATTTCAGAGTTTAAGCACGCAGTGACTGATGGGTGGTGGTGGTGTGCCTGCATTATAGATACGAAATGCAGTGTGTTTGTGTTATGAACTATTCAGATAAACGGTTTAACTGGATTACTACCGAGTTATATTTATACAGTACCATGTACAGTTTTAACAGTACTTTTTGATCCATTTTCAGTATGGCTCATTACGCTTATATAGTGCAGATTATACATGTCTATTTACCAATACTATGAAATAAAACATCCAGAATAACAACAAACAAATTATAGTTTAACTATAGTCTGCTTATTTAAACATCATAAATATCCTAGCAGTACAGTAAAATGTTTCTAAACCATTTTAGTACTGAAAATTTTAAATGCACTATCTTCTCGTAATGGCGATGTAAATCTTGGCTCGCATGATTGTCACTGACACCCCGACCCCATGTACAAAGATGGGAAAAGGGCTGTGGATAGCTAAATGGAGTCATTCGTTAAAGCAGTCTTTACAGTTTTATTTTCACCACGCTATTTTAATAGAATTGCATTGGAAACAAAGCTAAAATTTAAAAACTTCACTTATTGCACTTAAAACACTACAGTCACTGTCGCTTTTTATCCCTTCTGAAACGCACCTAGAATGGAGCCATTAATTGTTTTCAAATAAAATAAAAAAAAAAAAAAACGAGATTAATAAAATATATGACTGCTCCATGGAACCGTGCGCAGAACTAATACTGCAACCTACTGCAAAAAATGTGTAGATATTTAATCTGCATCTTACAATGAAATAGCATTTGGTGTTCATATACCCTCAAATTGTACCTCGATTTGCACTGCTTTACTTAATCTACAGTAAGATTTATTACCAATTTCCATTTTTAGACACCTTTACTGAATTATCACTTGCAACACAGGCAAACTTAGATTTATATAGAAGTAGTCAAAGTCATACTAACAAGTTCACATTTACAAACATTAGACATCACATACATTTTATACATCATATAAATTAAGTAACAGTATATAAATTATTCAATTCCTGCATTCTTTTAAATCATGTTCCTCCTCAAAAACATGTTTCTGTAAGCATTGCTCCCACAATTTCCATTTTTCTATGTAATTTACTCCTGTCATTTTCTAAAGGTCCAACTTCCTGTCTTTTATCTCTGGTACAGTACAAGATTTATTACTAATTTTCATCTCAAAAAGTGTACATTTCATACCTATTTTCATCCTAAATTTCATTTACTAATCTTTTTCCCACCCAAGTTCTTTTCTAAGCCTATTCTATAAATAATCACTCTATTATTGTGTACATTGTTATTTCTTTATATTCTTAAGATGATTGCTTACTATTGCTTAAGTTTGCACAATCAAACTATACCTTTAACTGTTTTAACAAATTAATTTGTCACATGAATACAGCCTGAATAGATGGTATTGGGTATCAGATAGGAACCATGTGCATAATTCTGAACTAGTGGTGGCATGATACTGAATGAAGTGACAAGTGATTTTTAATGGAGTGATAGAGTGGACATTTCTGGATACACCTTTGCTGCTTCTGAGAAAGCCGTAGCCCTTCGAGTTTTTTTTTCTTAACTGCTCTGTGCTGTTAAATTTTGTGCATACATGCACCAAACACTCTTGAAATACCGTTTGTATTTATCTTCACCTCCTCTCATTGACTCTTATAGTCCCCTGCATTCTGTGATTACATCACCTGGCAGGTTATTTTATTTTCTTTTTTTTACCAAATGTATTTTTGTTATTATAGCTTGACATGTATATACCTCTAATCCTATCACTCAATTTACCTGTAGGATGTGGATGCTGCAACAGCTGCACGAATTGCATTGGAGAAACACCTTGAGAATCTAGAAGCTGAAATGGAATTCTTGCAAAGAATACAAAAGGAGGTTGGTATTAATTTTGCTAATATAAGCAGAACTGATTTCATCTGTTCTAACAGAGGGTAACAGATGTTCTAATTTGTACACCTAGGAAATCGAAGATCTCATGAAACAAATTTACAGTGCTGCTGTCTCTACGGAAATGGCCTTTTCTATCCCTGATTTTGCTGCTTCTTTAAAAGACATACAGTTAGAGTATGAGAACATTGCTGCCAAGAACCTACAGGTAAGCAGTGGCCGGAATGCTGGCCATTTGAGATACTGGTAATCAGAGTGACAGAAATAAAGGTTACGTGACTAGCTGAAGTACAAGGTTTCAAACCCAGAAGAGCACTTTTCTTGCCAAGCAGTGTTTCCCAATTTGTAAAATAGAGGTTTTTCATATTAACCAACAACTGAGCTGTAACCAACTATAATGATGTGTATCGTGCAGTTTTACTTAGAGAAATTGATATAGTAACTATCTATAACTATGACATCTCCAGTCTGATGGAGAAATATCAAATTATCTTTAGTGGATGATATAAGGTAAACATTTAACAAATTATATGCAAAAAGTGCTTTATATATAATTTTTGGACACCATTGGTTTAACAGGATGCATAGGTGAAAGCAGAAGACTATCCCTTTTTGGTATGGATGTTGCCATACAATTCTGAGCTTGAACTACACCCTTTTTCTAGCTGTGTGTTGCAGATCTTTATTTCTTTAAAGGTCATTTCCTCAAAAGCAAATTGAATGAAAACAAAGCAATTGACTCACATGTTCAGGCAACCTGCATTTCAATGTTGGGCAAACCCCTCACAACCCATTGCAGAGGCCTTTCCCCTCTGCAACCCTAGAGATCACCGAACAAAGCCCTGACTGTAGTGATCTTCTTCTAAAGATGTGCCTTTTTGACCAAGTAGGTTTTAAATTCTGGGGACATTTCAATGTTTAAATTGTGCTACCTGGAGATATGTAAAGAACACTGATGTTTTCATTTACTCAGTAAATAAATTGGTTTATAGGTTCAATTATTATGCAGACTGCAATACAAAGAGTATCGTTTCTGTTGCTGAGTATTCTGTTTATAATGCTTACTATGCTAGCAAAGACTATTAGAACATGCAACAGAGATTGTTAGATCAGCTGACATGAGAACTTTAAGTAAATGTTATGATGAAGGATAAAGAGATTAGTTTTTACTTTCATGTAAATCACATGAATAATAGAGATGTGATTTGTTAAGTTTTATGAAGGAGATAGAATACAACTGTATAAATGTACAAAGAACACCTAGATGACATAATCACCTGTCCCTTAAACTTCTTTTGAAACACAGAGACTTGATTTATCATTTGTGAATTCTATAGTCATGTTTTTGCTAGTAGTTTTGAGTTTGCTGATATGTTACATATTACCTAAGAAAGTAAATGCTGGTGCATAAAAAGTTGTATTTGTTTGCTGTTATTTTTATTGTACTCTTTGTTAGTGGCTTTGCATAACAGTTTGCTTGAGGTTGTCCCTTTTTTTCTTTTTTCCTTTAGTGATGTATTAGATCAGTATCTCTTTTTTAGTAATTCTAGCAGGATAACTAGGCCTTGTCAGTGGTGATATCTGTGAAGCTCTTACACAGATGTTACAGCATATAACTGTTATGTGAGAAAAAAAGCTAGAAGGTGGGTGGGGAGGATGCTTAATATGTTGCCATCTGTGGCCATTGAATTATACATATATAGAGCCTAAAGGGCCCATCTCTATACTGGAAGAATGCAAAGTTCCTGTAATCACGGCTGCACAGGTAAAAAACACACTCTCCAAAGCCAAGAACACAGCATCCATGGGACCAGACAACATCCCAGGCTGCATTCTACATGAACTACAGAATGAACTGGCATCCCACCTAAGTACCATGTTCAATCATAGCCTCACCTCAGGCTTTGTGCCTGCTGAATGGCGCACTGCAACGGTTATCCCACTCCACAAGGGGGGAGCCACCACAGACCCAGGGAACTACTGCCCCATTAGCCTGATGAGCCTGGTCTGCAAGGCCATGGAACATATCATCATGGAACTTATAAACAAAGACATTGGTAATCTCCAAACTCTGGATCCCACCCAGTTTGGGTTTGTAAAAGGCAGATCATGTCTCCTAAACCTGATAGACTTTTTTGAAGTAGTCACCAAAGCCATAGACAAGGGTAAGGTGGTTCACACAGCCTATCTAGATCTTGCCAAGGCTTTTGACACCACCCCCCACTCTGGAATTATAGATAAACTCACTAAACTAGGTATAAATCCCTATGTCACAAGATGGGTTGCCAACTGGCTCACTGACAGAACCCACACTGTGAAAGTAGCAGACTCCAAATCCGACTTCAGACAGTGACAAGTGGAGTACCACAGGGTTCAGTCCTGGGTCCTCTCCTGTTTGGAATCTACTTCTCTGAAGTACAGGCTATCACAGAAGGTCTTTGGCTAACAAAGTTCACAGATGACTGCAAACTAGGAGCCATAATTGAAACTCCTAACGGTGTGGACATTCTACAAAAGGACCTCACTGAGACAGATGCCTGGTGTCAAAGCCATGACCTCAAGCTCAATGCCAAAAAGTGCATTGTCATCCCCTTTGGCAAAAACTCTGTACCCATGAACTACAACATAGGCAGTAGTATACTTAACACCGAAAGTGTGATAAGAGACCTTGGGACACAGGTGGACAGTAGGCTCTCCTTTGATAATCACATTGCCACAGTAGTCAGGAAATCCTTCTACATGGCACACCTCATCACAAACTGTTTCTCATCCAGAAATAAAGAGGTCATTGTTCCCCTCTACTGATCACTCATTAGACCCATTATAGAGTACAACGCCCCTTTTGGTATGTACATCATAAGACATCTACAACAATTGGAAATGCCACAGAAATACCTCACAAAGAGGATTACCGGCCTCAAACAGATGCCTGACGCAGACCATCTAAAAAAACTCCAGCTTTACTCTGTCACATATCGCCTACTCAGAGGTGATATCTGCCTAACATACAAAGCTATGTCAAACCCAGAGCTGTTGGACATGCTCCACTTAAAGAAATCCCAATCACTCTGAGCTACATGCTCTAGGGACCTAAACCTTGTCACACCAATAAACAGAACATGCCTGAGGGATATATTCCTGTCCCAGAGACTTCCCTTACTCTGGAATAAACTACCTATCTATATCAAAAAAGCTCCTCATTAGCACTCTTCAAGAAAAATCTTGATGATTGGATGGGAAATAGGAAATTCACCCCGGGGATCACCTCCGTGGCTCTGCTCGACAGTGGCACAGGAAAATAATTTTCTTGGGTGGCAAAAGCCAGGGTACCTTTTTGGTTGGGCTTGTATAGGCCCCAGGGCTGATAGCCTAGTACCTACCTATGAACCTATATATATATATATATATATATATATATATATATATATATATATATATATATATATATATATATATAGTGGATATAAAAAGTTTACACACAGCAGTTAAAATGCCAGGTTTTTGTGATATATATATAAAAAAAGAGACCAGAATAAATAATTTCAAAATGTTTCCCACCTTTAATGGGACATATAACCTGTACAATTCAATTGAAAAACAAACAAATCTGTTAGGGGGAAAATATAAAAATAAAAAAAACATACAATAAGCTGGTTGCATAAGTGTGCATACCCTTAAACTAATACTTTGTTGAAGCACCTTTTGATTTAATTACAGCATTCATTCTTCTTGGTTAGGAGTCTATCAACATGGCACATCTTGACTTGGCAATATTTACCCACTCTTACTTGCAAAAGCACTCCAAATCTGTCAGATTTTTAGGGCATTTCTTGTGCACAGCCCTCTTCAGGTCACCCCACAGATTTTCTATTGGATTTAGGTCTGGGCTCTGGCTGGGCCATTCCAAAACTTTAATTTTCTTCTGGTGAAGCCATTCTTTTGTTGATTTGGATGTATGCTTGGGGTCATTGTCATTCTGAAAGGTAAAATTCCTCTTCATCTTCAGCTTTCTAGCAGACACCTGCAGGTTTTGGGACAAAAGTGACTGATATTTGCAACTGTTCATAATTCCCTCCACCTTGACTAAAGCCCCAGTTCCAGCTGATGAAAAGCAACCCCAAAGCATGATACTGCCACCACCATGCTTTACTGTGGGGATGATGCTCTTTTGGTGATGCAAAGTATTGTTTTTGTGCCAAACATACCTTTTGGAATTGTGGCCAAAAGTTCAACTTTGGTCTCATCAGACCATAACACATTTTCCCACATACTTTTGGGAGACTTGATGTATTGTTTTGCAAATTGTAGCTGGGCCTGGATGTTTTTCTGTGCAAGAAAAGGCTTTCATCTTGCAACCCTACCCCATAGCCCAGACATATGGAGAATACTGGAGATTGTTGTCACATGTAGTAAACAAGTAGTACTTGCCAGAAATTCCTGCAGCTCCTTCAGTGTTACTGTAGGTCTAATGGCAACCTCCCTAACCAGTTTTCATCTTGTCTTTTCATCAATTTTAGAGGGACGTCCAGTTCTTTGCAACGTCACTGTTGTCCATATTTTCTCCACTTTTGATGACTGTCTTCACTGTGTTCCATGGTATATCCAATTCTGTGGAAATTATTTTGTACCCTCCTCCTGACTGATGCCTTTCAGCAATGAGATCCCTTTGATACTCTGTAAGCTCTCTGCGGACTATGGCTTTTGCTGTAGCTGGAAACTGAGTAAATGTCAGGAAAATCCTACTAGGACAGTTGAACTTTATTTGGGGTTAATCAGAGTCTCTTTAAATGATGGCAGGTGTCTACCCAAGAAGACTGAATGCTGTAATTAAATCAAAAGGTGTTTCAACAAAGTATTAGTTTAAGGGTGTGCACACTTATGCAACCAGCTTATTGTACATTTTTTGTGTTTTATATTTTTCCCCCTAACATATTTGTTTGTTTTTCAATTGAATTGTACAGGTTATAAGTCACATTAAAGCTGGGAAAAGTTTTGAAATTATTTGTTGTGGTCTCATTTTTTTATATCACAAAAACCTGGCATTTTAACAAGGGTGTGTAAACTTTTTATATCCACTGGATATATGTATGTATGTGTGTATATATATATATATATATATATATATATATATATATATATATATATATATATATATATATACATACACACATATATATAATATGTGTGTGTGTCCATGTGAGAGTGTGTGTTTGTGTGTGTGTATACATCTATATCTCTAGCTTCACCTCTATTTATATCTATATCTCTGTATGTAAAGTCTTCATGTATATTGTCCTGTTTTTTCATGTTTTATTTTCAAAATTTCATAAGGAGTTATGCCTTCTTATTCCCTTAGAATACTACAATCCTTTTAGGAAAAGGACAGCTTAGGTTTTAGAAATAGCAGGCCTTCCTCTCATTCTTTCTTTCTTTTTTCTTTTACTTACATCATTTTTTTTATTTTCATTGTCTTGCAATCTCTGCATTTGCAAATAAAAACAAAAGTGTTTTAGCTGAAGTAAAAAACAAAACTGATTATTACCAGATGTCATGGTCACACAACGACAAAAAGTATATGAATAAAAATAAATAATGACTTGGTATTGAGTATTAATACCATGTGAGGAGGAAAATCCATACTTAGGAGAGGCAGGTTATTAGTACATCATGAAGGAAATTCCAAGCAAGGCTAGAACTTAGTGCATAACTCAAACATATTAGCTATGATTAAGGGAATACATGTTTTTCGACACAGAAATTCTCGCCATGAAGAGGTTAGGTTACTGCACTGTTATTCATGACTGACATCATTGTATGAATGCATGAACTGAGTGGGTTATATACCTTTAGTCTTATACTGTGTATTAGCTATGCAAATGACTCAGTTCTATTACCCGTTCCTTTCAGGTTATGATTAGAACTTGTTTTTCTTGATGCTATGTCTAAATATGTGCCAGTTCATTTTAACTGTAGAAAAAAATAACTTTATTGTAACCTCAGCAGTTATCACTAATATGTTTGCCTGCTTTGTTTTGTATAACTGCTATGCTGGTTTTGAGATAGCCAGTGAAAGGCAGAAGAACATTTTCATTATAAAGATAATGATGTTGTGAACTTCAACTTAGCTGCTGAAATGCAAGTCAGCTGTACCTCACATCACTTGCATTATAATGCCTTACATCCAATATTGAGCCATTGCATACACAAGTATGACCATGTTGTGTTATTACTGGGATGATACTTCATGTAAGTATGACATTGTCATTTACTGAACAACATTTCATAGAAGCATGAGCGTGTCATATACTGACAGGGATGCAGAGTGCTATGCCAAAGGGTATTATTAAGTTGTGATGGTGCTTTCAATGACTGCTCTGGGTCAAATTCTACAGTATAGGAGTGTCCCTTGTATTTGTATAGTTTACTGTCTATGATAAACCAGATGAACATCTTTTGACATTTTGAAATAGAATGCATTTCAGGAGGAGTGCTTGTGGAGCCTAACTAGCATGTAACACAAAAACCTTTTCCTCTATGGTCCTTTCTAAACCAGAAGAGTAGAACTCGGTGTTTAATTGCCTGAGTTTATTATACTCCATATGTAACTTGCTAACTGCCTACTCAGCATCTGCTTATCTTTGTGACACTGTGTAGCTTAAATATCATGCCATCACTGGGAATGATTCAAGTGTTAACTTTTCCTCTTCTCTCCTTTTCCAGGAGAATTAAGCTAATTTCCAGCTTACCCTTTTCACTCTATATTTGAAAGGACTAGTAGTAATAGTCTGTCAGAAATAAGACATAAAGCCACAACACTCCCTGACATACGATCAGCTCACTCAGTAACATTGTTAAAATATGTTCTACTACAGGTGTTCACATGTCAGTAGCTCATAACAATTCCTCAAAAAAGCAAGTGCTCAAACTGCGACTAGCTCAATCTCCCATTTCAAGATACACCTCCCCACACCCAACGCTATGCAAGTACATAGTCCTACCAGAACCTAAGCTCTAACCATAAAGCTTCCACCTAGTTCCCAACCTGACACTTTGCTCCCTTACCTTAAACCTCCACACCTCTCCCTAACCCTCAATTCCTCTGGCTACTCAACTTCTGCTTACCTTTGTGACACTGCCTAGCTTAAATATCATGCCATCACTGGCAATAAGACAAGTGTTAACTTTTCCTCCCCGCTCAACCTGACTTCTCACTTCTATACCTTAAACCTCCAGTCCCCTTCCTAACCTTCAATTCCTCAAATGCTTCCTAAACCTAAAACTCCACCCCTACCTTAACCTAAATCCCTGATTACACCCTAACTCTAAAACTTCCCTCTTACTCTCTAAACCTAAAACTCCCTTCCTGCTCCCTAATCCTAAAATCCCCTCCCACTCCCTAAGCCTAACCCTCCACTCCCAAACTCTAAAAAACCCCTCCCACTCCCTAAGCCCCAACACTCCTAAACACCAAAATCCACCTCCCACTCCCTAAGCCTAACCCTCCAACTCCCAAACTCTAAAATCCCACTCCCTAAGCCTAACCCCCACTCCCAAACTCTAAAATCCCCCTCCCTCTCCCTAAGTCTAACCCTCTACTCCCAAACTTTAAAATCCCCCTCCCACTACTTAGGCCTAAAATCCCCCTCCTGCTCCCTGCCCACAACTGCTTGCCTGAATTCATATTTAAGCTACAAGGAATTAGCTTGAGAGCAGGTTGAGTTTCGGGAAGGAACTTTACCTTCTATCCAGCAGTTCCAAAGTTTTCATATTAAATCCCTTCAAATCTTTGAAACAAGTGTTGCCTTGAGTGAGTATTCGATTAAAGAAGCTTTATTTGGATTAGCATTTTCATCTTATGGACTTCATCAGATCAAGTAGAACTTTCTGCTATTCCAAATACAGAATAAAAAAATGCATCACACAGACCGAAACCATTAACTAGTAGTGTACCAGACAATGCTCCCAGCTAGCCCTGACTGGGTACCGAATAATACAGTATACTTCTATATGTCAGCCTGAATTGTTACTTCTGATGGTTCAGTACTTCATTTAGGCGTCTAAAGTTGTGTCATCTGGTTTCTTTATGCTAGTTAGAATATTGCCTCCTTTTAAAGCTAATTTGTATGCCATGATTTATATGGTATATGCCTGGCTATACTCATAGGTCCATAGGTTCATAGGTTTATACTAGGCTATCTGCCCTAAGGCATTTATAAGCCTAGCCCAAATTTTTGTGGCTTACGCCACCCCTTATATGAAAAAATACTGTGCCCATTAGTTTGTTGTGCCTCTGTCCAGCAGTGACACAGAGATGATTCTAAACCTATGATCTCCCATCCACAGGTCTAGATTTCTCTTGAACAGAGTCAGCGAGGTGCTCTGCCTCACATGGACCGGGATTTTATTCCACAGCATAGGGAGTCTCTGAGTGATAAATCTATCCCTCCAGCATGTCCTATTTATATCCGTGCTAAGGTTTAAGTCGCTTGCTCTAGTGGTTTTGGTGGATTTGGATTTTTGAGGTGGAGCATGTCCATTAATTCGGGTTGGACATGGCCTTGTATGTCAGGCACATGTCACCTCTGAGCAGGCGGTATGCGACTGAATAGAGCTGGAGTTTCTTCAATCTGGCAGCATATGACAGATTTTGGAGTCCTTTATCCTTTTGGTGAGGAACTTTTGGGGTCTCAATTGCTGCAGATGTCGGGTGAGATACATCCCGAATGGGGCATTGTACTCTATCATTGGTCTGATAAGTGAAGAGTACAGGGGAACAATGACCTCACTAGATCTGGATGTGAATCCCTTCATGATCAGGTGGGCAATGTAGAAGGTCTTTCTAACCACTTTAGCAACGTGAGTGTCAAAAGAAAGGCCACTGTCAACCTGGGTCCCCAGGTCCCTGATAACCTATTCTGTGCTTAGTGGATTGCCACCTATCTGTTTCCGTGAGTCCCTTCTGAAGGATATCCGTGTCCGATGCACTTTCCACTTATGTTGGCCTGTACTTCTGAGAAGTAGATGCCAAACAATGGACACCACTTGTGACCGGCTTGGAGTCAGACATAGCGCCAGCAACTCTAACCCTGTGGGTTCTGTCCTTAAGCCAGTTTGCAACCCATCTTGTGACATATGGGTTTACATTTAAGCTGTAAGTTTTCTACAATACCAAGGTCAAGGTAGGCTGTATGGACTGCCTTTCCCTCATCAATGGCCTTGGTGACTGTTTCAAAGAAGTCGACCAAGTTCAAAAGGCATGATCTTCCCTTGACAAAGCCAAACTGGGTCGGGTCCAATGTCTGCAAGTCCCGTATATCTTTGTTTATGATCTCCATTATGATCCTCTCCATAGCTTTGCAGACTAGACTTGTTAAGTGTATGGGGCAGTAATTACCAGGGTCTGTAGAGGCGCCGCCTTTGTGGAGTGGGACTACAGTTGCCGTACGCCACTCCTTGGGCACGTATCCTGTGGTAAGGCTGAGATTAAACAGCTGCCTTATGTGCAGGTTTAATTCCTCATTTAGCTCGTGTAGCACAGCGCGGGGAGCTGTAGCACACAGGCCCGGGACACCATCCGGTCCCACTGATGCTGTGTTTTTAGCTTTAGAGTGCAGCTTTCACCTGTGCATTTGAGATGTCCGGGAGGCTACACTCGGCTGGGATAGTTATCTCTCCTTTAGGGTGAAGTTTGCACTGAACCTGTCTGCCAGTATGTTGGCAATGTCTGTGGGTTCAGTGATTTTTGTATCATTTTGGACTAATTCTGAGCATATCTGGGAGTTTCCAGCCAGGTTCCTAACATAGCTGAAAAAGGCCTTATGATTGTCCTTTGAATCCATGGCAATTTTTCTCTCAAAATTGGCCTTAGTTGATTTTATGAGTGCTCGTATTTTTACTAATAATGATCAGGGGTGACTTCCCTTTTATGGATTTTGTTCTATCATGTAATAGCTTTCTCCTCTTATTGTAAAGTTTGTTAATGGCTGGGGTCCACCAGAAAGAGTCTTGGTTTTATTTGGGATTGCCTGATCCATGCAGTCCTGGAGGTGTTCATAGAAGGCATTTGTAAGGCTTCGCAGCTTGGGTTGTGGTTTCCACTGGCTCAGGGGCCTTGAAGGATACCACACCAGTCTTGAGTAGTGTGAAGTTTGCTTTAGAAGTTCTTCACTATGGTCTTTTGTTTGGGGTGGGGGCGGGATGTGGATTTCCAGTGAGATTAGTTTATGATCAGATCTCACCAATGAGGGATATACTTCGGTGTGGAGCATTTTGTCCCCATGTTTGTGACAATGAGATCTAGTATATTTTCTCCTCTCGTGGGAACAGTGACTAGCTGTTCCATGGCATTAATTTATGAACTCCAGGAACCATTGGGCTAGAAAGTTAGGGCTTGAGTAATGTTCCCAGTCTATATTAGTTGAAGTCACCCAATATGATGGTGTTTGGAGATACATTTATACCCTCCAGTGTCTTCGGGAAGGCTGTGTGGGGTTCCTGAGTTTGAGAGGGTGGCCTGTAGCATGCTACAATTTGTAGAGCAGTTTTGCCTATGGTTAGTTGCACCTGGATGGTTTCCAAAGCTTAGTGCGTTGCCACCAACCTGGAGGTGTGGGTATCCTTTATGAATATGGATACACCCCTCTTTTTGTGGTGTGGTTGGGTTTTGGGGCGGAGCATGATATGAGGTAAAACCTAATAGTGCGGGGTGCTCTCAGGAGCCTTGAACCAGGTTTCAGTTACAGCACAAACATTGATGTTCTCCATACTGAGAAGGGCCTATTTTGAGATTTAGACTTCTGGCATTGAGCCGCATTACCCTCAGTTTCTTCCCATTTTTGTTTTCTAGGGTGGTAGGTTTAGAATTTGGGCCTTGCCTAAAATGACAGGTGCAAGCCGTCCCTTTGAAAGCAGCGTGGCTTGTCAAGCATGTCATCTTTGAATGACACCACACATTAAGCCAATTGTTAAAGCTGATCATCTTGTCTCTATATTGTGGCATCATTCTTGGTGAAGGAAGGATACTGCTCAGGGTTAGGGTCATACCTGCCTGGGCTACATAATCAGAGAGCTCCTCTATGTCTCTTTTCGTTCACACCAGCATGGACAATGACTGTGTCATATTTGTGTGACCAGTGCTTGTGTTATGTGGCGGATTCTAGCGCCCGATAGGCAGCTTACTGTGACCCTCTCCTTGTTCAGCCTGGTGAGTGGGACGTCAGTGTGTCTGACTATGGAGTCACCTATGACAAGTATGTTTGGTGTTGTATTTGGCCTTAAGGGCTGTGACTGCTTTGCACACTGCTTTTGTGGTTTATGTATTGCTTGTGGGGTGTCTTGAGGTAGCAGTTGTTTGGGTGTCTGCTTTGGAGGCCTCTGCTGTCTAGGTACATTTTTACTCAGAGCCTCCGAGTATGTCTTTGTGTGTTTATGTGTTTGATTCAGTGGAGTGGTAGCATTATGTGAGGCTGGTTTTGTGGTGTGTGTAGTTGCCTTCTCCTCCTGTCTGGTCTTGCCAGTCCTGAGTTGAGAGAGCTCAGCCTCCAGTTTGGCTAAATAGCTGCATCTCTATTTGTGTTATGTGGGAGGAGGAGAGGGTTGTCTGTGTACATGAGGCAGTTATAACATTGCCTCAAGATTCCCAGATTCACCAGCTGGACCGGAGAGAAGATTGACAACTGACCTTTGGACATGCTGGAATAATATTGGGAATTCCTTAACTGAAAACAAGGGCCAGTGGGGAGTGAGGGTGTAGTGCTTTTAATTTTTAGTGCTGACTTATATAATTGCTTTAGTGAGCAAGTGCCAGGTAACTGAGTGCAATGTGTTACAAGTAACTAAATGCAAAAGCGACAAACAGTAACTTTCTTTCAAGTGAAACAAGGAAATAAGTACAGTAAGCAATGCAGATATCACTAGTGATCCACAGAGCTGAAGAAGTTAGTATTAGGTGGAATTAGCTTCCAGGAAATAACAAGCAAACAAACAACAAGCATATAAACAAAGCTAGATTCAGCAGGCCTGGATCTAGTCAAACAAGGTGAACCAATTTCAGTAAGATACAGTTCAAATATTCAGGCACTATAAACCTTTAACCAGAAATTCCCAGCTCAGAAGGGCAGAGTCCAGCCTCTTCTCCCACAAGAGTGCAGACCACGAACCTTCTTAATGTAAAATAACTGGCCTGAAGCCCAAGTGCCTAAACCAGAACTAATACACTTGGACACTGGGCTCTCAATCAGCAGTTCCCAACTTAGAAGGATGAAAGCTACCTGTCCTGCCACCACAGTGCTTGCCACAAACCTTCCTAATGTAAAACAACTGGTCTGAAGCCCAAGTGCTTAATCCAAAAGACTTGAATGATAGCTACACTTTAATCAAGTTACAACCAAGCAGTAATAAATACCATTGAATACTTTAGAGAATGTCTGGATTAGTGCTCAAGTTACACAAACAAAGCTAGATCCAGCAGGCCCGAATCTAATCTATGCCACAGCAAACAAGGCGCACCAACTTCAGTAAGAAACAGTTCAGATATGCATGCACTATAAGCCTTTAACCAGAAATTCCCAGCTCAGAAGGGCAGAGCCCAGCCTCTCCTCCCACAAGAGTGCAGACCACGAACCCTCTTAATGTAAAATAACTGGCTTGAAAGCCCAAGTGCTTAAACCAGAATTAATACACTTTTAGAATAACAGACACTGAGCCCTCAATCAGCAGTTCTCAACCTAGAAGGATGTAAGCTACCTGTTCTGCCACAACAGTGCAGACCACAAACCCTCTCAGTGCAAAACCATCTCTGTTATATCTGGATCATAGGATCATAAGAGGTTACTATGTTAATGGCCCTGAGGCCCTTACAGGCCTAGTCAAGAGTTTATCCCCAAAAAAGAAACCTCAGTCAACACCCGTCACCCCTGTCAATGAGTGACACAAGTGGAACCCTGGGACAAATTTGTGGTTTCCCATCCACTCATCAAGGTTGAGCTTGAAGAGGACAGTGAGGTACTCTGTTTGACATGTATGGGAAGTCTATTCCAGAGACGGGGCAACCTCTGGGAGACAAACATGTCTCTCCAGCAGGTTTTGTTGATGTCACATATTAGATTTAGGCCTTTCAAGGGGGTAATATGTGAAGAGTTAGACTTACTGATATGGAGCATCTCTAGTACAGCAGGGTCTGAGATTGCCTTGTTGGCAAGACACAGATCACCTCTGAGCAATCTATACCATACTGAGTAGAGTGATAGTGATATGAGCATGTCCACATAGGACAGGTGTTGGAGGCTATGGATTCTCTTTGTGAGGTATTTCTGTGGCCTTTCTAGTAAGTGCAGATGTTTGGAGAGGTACATACCAAACGGGGCGTTATATTAAATTGTTGGCCTAATGAGGGAGGAGTACAGAGAGGTAATAATCTCCTTTTTTCTGGATGCAATCCCTTTACGTATGAGATGAACCAAGTAAAGGGCTTTTCTGACCACTGCTACTACATGATGGTCGAATGTGAGATCATTGTCAACCTGAGTACCCGGGTCTCTCACCACAGGTTGTGTGCTTAGGGGGTTGCCGTTGATGTGGTAATCAGTAGAGACCATGTTTTTGCCGAATGGTATGATAATACATTTTTCTGCATTTAACTTAAGGCCATGACACTGGCATCAATCATTTGTTGCTGTGAGACTGTCTTGCAGTATGTTAATATCATCTGGGGAGTCAATGACAGCACCCAACTTAAAGTCATCCACAAACATGGTCAGCCACAGGCCTTTTGTCTTTGCCTCGACCTCTGACAAGTAGATACCAAACAGTAGGTGTCACAGAACAGATCCCTGGGGAACACCACTAGTGACAGGTCTGCTGTCAGAGGTGGGGGCACCTATTTTGACCTTGTGGGTCCTATTGGTGAGCCAGTTGGCCACCCATCTGATGAGATAGCAATTTACGTCAAGTTGTGTTAGCTTTTTGATGATGCCCAAGTCAGGGATTGTGTCAAAGGCCTTTGGCAAGTCAAGGTAAGCTGTATGTACTGAATTTCCCTTATCCAGGGCCTTGGTGACAGTCTCAAAGAAGTCAACCAGGTTAAACAGGCAAGATCTGCTCTTGACTAATCTGAACTGGGTGGGGTCAAGGGCTTGAAGATTGCCTATGTCCTTGTTTATGAGATCCATAATAATATGCTCCATGGCTTTACAGATCAGACTTGTCAAGCTAATGGGGAGATAGTTTCCAGGGTCAGTAGTGGCACCGCATTTGTGCAAGGGGATGACAATGGCAGTTTTCCACTCCGCTGGAATGAAGCCTGTACTTAGGCTGTGGTTTAATAGGGTGCTCAATGGCAAAGCCAGTTCTTGCTGGAGATGGTGCAGAATACAGCTTGGGATATTATCAGGTCCCATGGACACTGTGTTCTTTGCCTTGGATAGGGCCTTTAGCACTTGATCTATGGAGATGTTAGGTGCGGAACAAGTATCAGTGATGTCGAATGGGCCTGGGGGTGAAGTTTGTGCTGAACCTATCTGCTAGCAGGTTGGCTAAGTCAACAGGATCACTGTAAGTGGTACCATTAAGTACTAATTTGGAACACACCCGGGCTTTGCCATGAAGGTTCCTGACGTAACTGAAGACGGCTTTGTGGTTTTCCTTTGTTTCAGAGGCTAGTTTCAATTCATAATTGGCTTTGGAGGTTTTTACTAGTGATCTAATTTGCTTGTTGAGGCTGAGGAGGGAGTTTTTCCAATTTGGAATTTGTTTCTTTTTACTCTTGGACAACAGTTTCATCCTTTTGTTGTAAAACCTGTTGATAGAGGGCATCCACCAGATAGTTTTGTGTTTCCTTGAGGAGAGGGTTTTAGTTTTGTTGGGTATGACTGAGTCCATGCAGTTGTACAGGTGCTTGTATGCTGCATTGGCATACTGTTCGGCATAGTTGTCTGCATCCTCTGAGGGGGGCGGTGGTGTGAAGCTACTGATACCCTCCCTTAGGAGGTTGTAGTCAGCTTTTGAGAATTTTTTTTAGCCTGGTTACAGCTGGGTGTGGGAGTTGAGTGGGAATAGAAACTTCAAATGAGGCAGATCGATGATCTGATCTCAGCAGGGAAGAACATACAATGGGAGTGGTGTAGTGGTCACCCATGTTGGTGAGAACCAAGTCCAGAATGTTATCTCCCCTTATGGGGGATGAGACAAGCTGGTCTAGTGCATTAGAATTGATGAAGTCAAGGAATCATTGGGTGAGTACATTACTGCAAGAATAGTTCACCCTTGTCTATGGCGGTGTAGTTGAAGTCACCAAGGATCAGGGTGTTAGGGGTTGCCTTGATGGAGTCAAGTAGGTCCAGGTAGGAGGATTGGGTGTCCTGAGTCATGGAGAGGGGGGTCTATAGCTGGCTGTAACTTGGATGGGTGTCTTGCCAATTGTCAGTTGCACCTGGAGTAATTCCAGTGCATCATGCTGGCAAAACAGTCTGGAAGTGTGCCTGTCCTTAATGAAGATAGACTCCACCACCTTAGTCTTCCTGACTTAATTTTGAAGTCAAAATATGTGTAATGAGGTATAACCTGGTAAGGTAGGTGTGCTCTCCGGAGCCCTGAACCAAGTTTCCATGACAGCACAGACATTGGCATCTTCCAGTGTGAGGAGAGCCCCAAGGATCAAACTGGTGACCCTCTATTTGTTAAACTAATGCACCAACCATTACATCAAGTATTATCCAGCTGTAAGGAGTTTGAGTTCCATATTTGCCTTTATTTTGGGAAAAAAAAGTGGAAGTGCCTTGATGTGGAAGGCATTAAGTCTTGTGGTGGTAGTGGTGAAAATAAATTTGGAAGCAGTTTTTCATGTAGATGGTATTATGATTTTTGAGGCTAGTTGTTTTCTTTAAAGATGCTACATGTTGTTGCAAATGCTCAGGTCTGGAAATAGTTTGAATTTGTTGTTTAGAGCTTTTGTATGTATCAAATTCAACTAAATCAACAATATCATTGAATTAGTCAAATGATAGGCAGTTTTTTTTCTGCCTAAAGAAGTCTGAGGTATTTTCTGTTTTGACGCATGTCTCTAAATTAACAAAATTGTATTATTCTAGACATACTTTGACATTCCCTCCCCTGAGGATATGACATAGTCATTACATTCTGTATAGGTGTAGCACTGTAATGCTGGTAAAGACTGGAGACTGGCATGAATCATATGCAGTGAACATGAGGGACCATGAGGAGTACAATCGACAAATATAGTAATATTTTTATTTAGCAGCAGAAACTATACTTTTTGGGGACTGCATTTTTACACAAATATTTTCTAATCAACAGCTGCACTTAGGCATCCACCTGTAAAGAACACTTGGATACTTTATTTACTAGTGTAGCGGACCGGAGTTTCGCTGTGGCAACCCCTAACCGGGAAAAGCCGAAAGACAAACAACATTTGTCCACGTGTGATGCATTACATTTGTTTGTTTGTGGAATTTATTTTTATTTATTTATTTTACATTTATTGACCGGGAATGTCTGACTGAGCCGAAGTCCTTTTTCAGCAGAGACCTGGGGGGATAAGCTCCAGTAAATAGATATAACAGTTTGTCATTATTAACAGGTATTATACAGATGGAACAAGACAAATTAGATAGCAGGCTACAGGAGAATTTGTGAGAATATACAGATTACATTTTGTCATAATTTCAAGTACAATATATAGAATAATGTAATGAAGAAAACAGGTAGATAAAAGTCAGAGCACTTTTTTGTAAGTAGTAGTTTGAATAGAAGAGCAACATAGGAGTTGAATGTTAATTTTACAATTAAACAATCAGGAAGGAATAGAAGTTTCAGAGAGAGGGGGAAAGCTATTGATTAGTGAAGAGAGATAGAGGGTTTTCAGGGTGGATTTGAGCATTGGCGGATCCATTTCCTGTTAAAATTTTCTTTTACAGTTAGTTTAAATTGTTTGGGATGTGTGAGTGTTTGAATTTCGAAGGGAAGTTTGTTCCATTTGATAGAGGTATGATAGCTGTATAGGCTACACCCTGCTTTAGATTTTGTCTTATAGATTTTTAAGAGGTCTTGGGAGGAGCTTAGGAAGCTTCTTGTAGGAGTATAGTGAGAGATGATGGTGTGTAAGGCTGGACATAAAGATGGTTGGTAGAGAATTGCATATATGGTTTGGAGCTGGGAGAGAAGGAGCAGGTGAGGTAACTCAAGCCAGTTTAAATATCTTAGAGAGAGACAGTGGTGAGATCTATAGGAATGTTGAGTTGCAAATCTCACTACTTTATGGTATGTGGCCTCAAGTCTAGTGAGGAAAGAGGAGTTTAGGTTAGTAAGAATTTTTGAGCAATATGTTAGGCAAGGAAGAAGATAGGAATGAGTGAGGGCTACTCTAGCTTCCTGGGTGAGAACTTTTTTATTTCTATAAAGTAGGCCTCATTTAAGGTGAGTATTCCTTATACAGTTGTTTATGTGGAGGTCGAATTTTAGTTGATCGTCAATTGTGATTCCTAGTAGTTTTGAGCTAGAATCAACTACAATAGGAGTGTTATTAAGTGACTGGATAGTAAAAGAGGACTTTATATGGTTGGATGTTTTGGGAAGGAAAAGTAGGAGCTTTGTTTTCTTGGGGTTGAGGATGAGTTTGTTGTTTGAGAGCCATGTTTCAACTGAGTTAAAGGATGTTTGGGTAGCTGATAAAAGTTCAGAGGGAGAGTTAGCTATTGTAATGACTGTAGAGTCATCAGTGTATTGGATAACAGAGGAAAGTGGGCAGGAGGTACAGAGCAGGTTTGTAAAGATGTTGAAAAGCAGTGGCCCAAGAATGGATCCTTGTGGGACTCCCATTTGTATTGGAAGGGGAGTAGATAAAGCAGTGTCCCATTTTACTGATTGAAATCTATCTTTTAGGTAGCTTTCAAACCAAGCCACTGTATCAGGAGAGAAGTTAAGGTTAGACAGTTTGTTTAATAGTAGAGAGTGAGAAACAGTATCAAAGACCTTTGAGAGATCGAATAAGAGACTGGAGATAAGTTTATGGTCATCCCTGGCCAGGAGATAGTGTTGAGAAAGGATAGAAGTGCAGTATATGTGCTATGCTTAGGTCGGAAACCATGTTGTGTTGGGATAAGTAGGTTTTCCTGAGAGAGATGATCCATAACTTGAGTATAAATGCACTTTTCGAGAATTTTTGACAGAGGGGAGAGGATGGCAATAGATCTAAAGTTTGAGATTTCAGTGGAGTTACCACCTTTGTGGATAGGCAGGGTGTAGAAATGTTTCCAGATGGATGGTACTTTGTATTCAGAGACTGAGCGGTTTATGATGATAGAGATGGGAAGGGCGAATGAGTAGGCAGCTGTCTGAAGAAAGTATGATGGGATGTTGTCAGCAGATACTGAGCAGGGTTTTAGTTTGGAGAGTAGGGTTCGAATGTAGGTTGTAGAGATAAGCTTCAGGGAGAAGATTTTGGGAGGGGTAGTTGTTGAGGAGGAAGCATGGTTTATGGGGTTAGTTGCAGTGGAGCTATTGGAGTTAAAGAGTTTGGATATTGATTCGTAATTGTAATTCGTAATTCGGTACTGTAATTGTTTCTGTCTCACTATATTAAAACACCACTGGTCAGTCATCACCATGTAATATAAGACTAAAAACTGCTGAAGCTCAAGGGACAGAACCAATTAAAATACAGACCATCTCCTGAAACCAAATTACAAAGAAATTAATGTTTATCTGCTACAGGTTGTGTTGCTAATTTTGTCAGCAGAGTGCCTCTGGAAAATATCTAGTCTTTCTTTCAAGTCAGACTCATTGTGAGCACTTCCTAGCAGATCTTTAATTATTTCTATATATTTGAGGGTTTTTATGTTCTGCATCTATACTATATTGTATTCTGCAATGAAACATATAAACATGTCCAACTCCATACACACACCAACCAACATACGATATATCATGACATCAATCTGTTTTAGGTAACTAAAAACACAAGGCTCTCAGTGTTGCACTTTGCCAAGGCCACATCCATTTATATTTCACATCAACATGCTCTGTAGTCATGCTCTGTAGTAGTACATAACTTTACACGGGATACCAACAGATTTGTTTTTGTGAGGGGAAAAGGGATTTTTTGCATAGTAATATCCCTCTTCATGCCAGCATCAGTGTATATACTGCCAACACAGTACCTCAGCATGACTCTGTTCAGTGCTCTGTTTGCTCCTGTTTCTGGTATGTAGCTCTGCATTTCATAAATCCTTGTAGAATTACACCAATGCCTGGTATACAGTGGGAATGAGAAGGAGTGTATTATAGGCATGCAAGAGAAAGCTTGGAAAAGGAGAAGAAAACAGGAGCTATGACCTCCAGGCTGACCTCAGACTGGAAGAGGAAGTGTACAAGTAAGGAAGGACCAAACCCAATGAACAAATACTGATTTTTATACTTACCATTTCATTAAAGGGTGTATTTTGATGCCATGTTCAATAGTTTGAAGGAGATAGTCTACTAAAGGCTATTTTCAATTATTTGGGAAAAATATAAGATATCTACTGATGCGCTAGCTATGGCAGGCAAAGTAGACCAACATTGTTTTTGCTTCAGAAATCTGTAACAATTTTTAGACCAATGGTAGCATTGTTCAGATATGTTTTAAATGCATTTAAGTGGTACATTTCAGCTATGTTTGATTTGCTCATCCTTGCAGTGAGATTTATAATCCAAAACGTTATACTACCATACTGCTTTGCAGTTATTTACTATATATGTATTATACGCTGATGTCATGTATCTATTTTATTGCAGGAAATGGATGAATGGTACAAAACAAAATTTGTTGATTTAAGCCAAGTTTCCACAAAGCACGCAGAGAATGTGCGACATGTAAGGGAAGAGATCACAGATTGCAAAAGAAATGTGAGTGTAACATCTTAAAAATATAGCCAAATGAAATCTGATCTGTGAGTTTGTTGTATATGTAAAGAAATATAGAAACATGGTCTCAGTGACAGGAAATAGCTGGGTAATTCCCATGCTGAGCTGTATACAAACTGTGCATGCATGCTAACTAGATATAAACCTTTTGTTAAGAGTTACTTACTTGAGATATACAAGACATTGATTCTGTAGTTCACATCTGCTATACATGTAGGACACCGGTTCACTTGGTTCAATTCTGTACTAGGCAGCCTTTTGAATGGAATCTCTGTGTCCTCATTATGCCCATGGGTGTTTTTTTTCCCCAAGGGTCTCCAGGTTCTTCCCATATCCCAAAAACATGTCAGTAGGTGAATTGGTGATCTTCTGAATTACCTATAGATGTCTATGCATTGTCAGCGTGTTCTTTATGATGGATTGGAATCTTATCCAGGATTGCACCCTTCCCATGTCTACTGCTTGCTAAGATAGCATGTGGGTCACCCATGGCCCTGCACAGGATAGTGCATATCCAAAAATGTATAAATTAATGAATGAAAGTCTGCTAGGTAGTTGCTGGTTCATTTTAAGTGGACATAAGATAGTAACTATTGAAAGGAGCAAATGTTCTGTGTGATAATGAACAGTGTGCCTGTGATAGTAAACACTATTTTCACTGTGACACAGATTCAAGCGAAGGAAATGGAACTTGAAGCACTTAGAAACAGAAATGCAACCTTACTCGCTCAGATCAGTGAAATGAAAGAGAAATACCAAAGAGAACTTGAAGAATTGCAGGTGATCTAGCTACTATCTGGTTCAACTGATGAATTACATGCATTCCAATATTGTTTGTTTAACCCAGGTACATTTTAATAGCAAACAGTAATCCTAATATGAGATGCCAGGACATTAGCATACTTAACTTGTTTCCTTAAATGTAACTAGAATATAAATTTTAAGAATCCATGGAAATCAGTGTTCTACCCTAGAAAACAAAATAAAATAAAATGTGGTCCTTAAAGTAACTATGCAGATCTGAACAGTCTGCACAGCCACCAGTTATTTTTTTAGGGGGAGATTAATTTATACACACACACACACACACACACACACACACACACACACACACACACACACACACACACACACACACACACACACACACCTCTCCAGGCTGCTGATGGAATATGACATGTTTGCATTGCTTAAAAGGCTGTTTCTTTCTCTCTTTCTTTTTTAGAATAGAATAAGAAAATTGCAAGAAGAACTAAAAGCTACCAAAGAGAAAATTGCTCATCATCTCAGAGAATATCAGGATCTTCTAAATGTTAAGATGGCACTGGACATTGAAATTGCAACTTATAGGTAATGTAGTCTTCCCTGCATGCATAGATATGTAATGAGAAGTACACACCGGGAGGTGAATTTGTGATGACTATATATCTCACCTCCAATCAGACAGACTTAAGGCTGGTAACAAATGAAGTAGGATCTACACTGTTCATTTCCAGTTCTCTCTTTCATCCTGATCCCATCCTATTATCCATTCATGTAATGATTCATTTCTTGGCCTATGCTTCATATATTATTATTTTGTGCACTACGTCTCCAAATGTTAGTACATCTCATAAGGTTCCCTTATTAAATGGTCTAGCTTACTTTTCTTTTTAGAGGTTTACTGAGGCTAATAAATAGTGACAGGGATATTTGAGAACATAAGATTATTGAGCTAAAGTAATAAACAAAATTCCACATTATTAAGTGGGTGCACATTTTTAGGGTGTTAATTGTAGACTATTTGTTTAAGATTTGAAAGTACTAGATACAAAAAAAAAAAAACTAGGTAATGCTGCTCAATGCCAGAAGTCTAAATCTCAAAATGCATGCCTTTCGAGGCCCTTCTCAGTATGGAGAACATCGATGTCTGTGCTTTGAAAGAAACCTAGTTCAAGGTTTCTGAGAGCACAGATCAGGTTTGTTATCATGTGTGTGTCTATATATATATATATATATATATATATAGGGGGTATCCATATATATCAGGACACCCACACCTCAAGACTGTGTGCGCCGCGATGTATCGGAGACCATAGGTTTAACCATGGGCATGTGCTCTATTGTAGCATGTTACAGGCTGAAATTCACAAACTTGTTTCTGGAACCTTGTTCAATGAAGTGTACCCTCACTGTGTGAGATCAGGGTAAGACACCCTTGTATCACTATGGCAAAAAAGATAAGAAATGGCTAAAAGACAAAAGACAAAAATTACTAAATCTAAAGCTAAACCAAAGCAGAAATATAGCTACTCCAGAAATGCTATGAGCTAGTTCTGAAGAAGCTGCAGACACAATCATACACGAATTCTGAGCTGTTTGGCTGATGCTGTTGCCAACATACTGGCCCCTCCCCTAAGTAATTGCTTCGATTGCAGCCCCAGGATAGTCCCCCAAACTGAGAACGCAAACGCCCCATCCATCTCCACCCCCTCCAAGGGACAACGCATCTCCCCATGCTCACCAATAATAGACTGTGCTCCAGCCAAAAACACAACTAATCATTAACCTACCTCTAGTCTTACCTCTTGATCCAAAATCAGGCAACTGGATTTTAAACTTGTTGGTGGCGCTCAGTAACAGGTACCAAACCACAAAAGCGGTGAAAAGACCGACAGTGGAATGGCACTGCCCATACACTTCACAAGCCTTGATCCCAAATAAATGACCATCTGCATAGCAATAGGAGATCAATAAGACATAGAAATTTGCCCAGTTTGGAGATCATGCAGTGCACTTTTGCCAAACAAAGAAGTTTCCTTTTAAGGAAAGTTTTCTTTTTTAAAGCTGAGGAAAAGCCATTGATGAGGAAAGGCAGTCCATACAGCCTACCTCGATCAGCCTCGACCTCGTAAGCATTAATGCCTTCATACGCCAAAAAAAAACGGGTAAAAAAATGTCAACCCATACTTCATCACAAACTCCCAAACTGTGGGTCCAAGTCTACAGATGGGTCCAGAACTGGCTGGTGGTCCACTGGGCTCAAATGTCAGACCAAAAGCCTGTCACAAGTGGTGTCCCACAGTCCTGTTCTTCGGGCCTGGTCTCCACACAGTCAAAGGTTACACGTACAAAAACAAGCAGAAGCAACATGACACAAAGCATGCACATGAGCCACACTGTAATGACTATAGTAGAAAAGAAGGGTCTCACAGAAGCGTCTCCAGAGGGTCTCACAGAGGACAGATAGCCACTGACCAAAAATTGCATGGTCAAAAATGCCAAAAAAAACAAGGTTACTAGTAACAAATAAAAGGAAATTATCCTTACCAGCAGAAGAAGTTATCAGGGGAGCTGGGACCCGGGGTTGGATCCAGGGACTGGGGATAGGGACACATAGTACTAGTATGTAGTGAAAGACCCTTCTACAGACCTTCTACATTGGAAGAGGATTCTCATCTAGATCTTATCATGAAGGGATTCCATCTCAGATCATAGTCTCACTTTTACTCATCACTCATCAGACCCATGATTAAATACAATACCCCATTCGGAATGTATCTGACCCGACACAAAAGTTCCTCACCAAAGGAAAGTTCCTCACCAAAGGATCAAAAATCCCAAAAATCTCGACTCCAAACTCCAGCTCTAGAACTCAGCTCTATTCAGTAACTCCAGGGCTGCCTAGGTGACCTCTTTGCAGCCAGCCAAGGCCCATAGAAAGGTGATCTTTGACCTCAGGCTATAGATCCAAAATCCAGATAGATCAGGGCCACAATAAAACAAGACTTAACGGAAACTAATAGGTATGGGGCGTGCTGGAGGGATAGATTCATCACCCAAAAGACTCTATGCTGTGGAACAAAAACCCCGGACCACATGTGAGGGGCAGAGCACCAGCTGGCCTTGTTCATCTTGACCAGTGGATCCAGATAGCAAGCGCACGATACCCCCACATTACCACTGAGTGCTCACCGAGCAGACAGAAAAAATAATGTGTATATAGTCCCCCATACTAAAGGGTGCAAAAAGATGGAAAAGCGATGGAGTAAATGGGCTATAAATGCCCTGGCAGATAGAATAAGTATGAACCCTAACCTGAACCTATGAAATTCTGATCTGATAGTACTGCTTTGAAAGTCAGCATAGTTTGTTTCTGCACAGATGTTTGTTTGCATGTGTGTGTCTATATATATATATATATATATATATATATATATATATATATATATATATATCTATAGATATATATATATATATATATATATGTGTGTGTGTGTGTGTGTGTGTGTGTGTGTGTATATGTGTTTATGTTTTTGTGTGGGCATGTGCTCTATGTGCGTTGAAATTGGCATTTTTTTCTTCTTTCTGGAAGCTTATTAATGGAGAGGACTCTTGTTGCGTGTGTGTGTGTGTGTGTGTGTGTGTGTGTGTGTGTGTGTGTGTGTGTGTGTGTGTGTGTGTGTGAATGTAGATGTGTTTGTGTAGGCATGTGTTTTGTGTGTGTGCAGTACGGATTGACACTGACAAATTTGCTTATTTTTAGGAAACTTATTGAAGGAGAAGACTCTCGTCTGTCCAGTATGGTCACTGGAGTGTGCCTCATGCGAGGTACCAGCAGCCTACTAGGACAGAAGATCAGTGCCATTGAAAGCATTTCCAAAGAGCAAGCAGTGGAGACTACTGAACGCAAAACCGTTGTCATACGGTAGGAATTGTGAAGCTGTTTACTAAGACGTGGCTCATTGAAAGACTTGTCTGGATGTTCTCATTTATTATACAGTTATGCATCTTAAGAAGCTGAGCAAGAGTTTATATTTTTTGATGGATAAAATAGTTGAGCAAATTTCACATTTATAGTGATGTTTCATCAATGTTTTGTTAAATGTATTTTCAAAGACCTATGCTATTTTGCTTTTTGTAAAATTTATATAGCTTAATTAATCAATCAGTTAATTAATTAATATTGTGAAAATTTAAGATCCATTTAGGCACAAAAGCCTTTTCAATTGAAAATCAGACACTCTAGTCTGGTTAAGTGACTTGGTCAGAGTCAGCGAATGCAAGCAGACAGTTGGGGAATAGTTGGAGGACTGCATCCAGGACTTCAGGGTGAAGTCCATTGGCAGCTCATAGACTTAACCTGCTATAATATGCTGACAGACACTTCTGATTCAAGTAGCTATTTGACACCATGAAGCCCTTTTTGAAGGATACATATTTTCAATGGCATCCACACAACAAACTGCACGTTTTGCAGGTACAGAGAATGCAGGACTGAAACCTACTTCCTCCATCATCACCTGCCTAAACTGTAGCTTTAAGCAAATCAGTTAGGTTCCCTGTGAAGGTAGCAGGCTGAGTTACTTTCTATTCAAAAAAGTATTTTGTTGCAAAGACCAGTCTTTTGGAATTCATGACTGCTAGCTATCTTGATGAAGTGCTTTTGTTGGCTAATTATCCTCTTTGCATTCTGCTTAGTTCAGTTAAAACAGGAGAGGGGAAAGTGGAAGAAGAGACACAGGAAAGAACCATAACAATCAGTGGGGCTGCAGATGACACCGATGAATAATTCACCAAGAAGAGTTACCAGGCCTCAAGATGGCAGCACTGAGTACACAGAAATAGTATGCTCCGATACACCTAACGTCTGAATCCTACACAAAGCCATAGAAAGCACTCGATCTGTTAAAAAAGTGTCATGGGATACATTTAAAATCATTTGTATGAAGCAATTTGTCAATAAAAAGTAAGCATGAAATTATTGTCACAGTGAGTATTTGTGTGTGAGAGACACCATCTTTTCCAGGTAAAATGCTTAGATTGAATGCAATAAATACCAATTAACTGTCCAGAATTTAGTCGAATTTGTAGATTTTTGCCTTTCATTTTTGATCTTTATCTTATAAAATGTGCACTTTTCTGGCAAATCGCAAGGACTGAAGTCATTATACGACAGACATTTGAGTTTCAGACTTTATATTCTTCAGAAAATGCAAGGCAAAACCTGTTATTTAATCCACTTTCTAAGTTTATAAAAGCAATATTTAAAGTTTGTCCAGAATTTTGGGCCTTTGTCCTCCCCAAATTTTTGACACTGTCCAGAATTCTTGTACTAACAGGTATACAGTATAATGGTCTGCAATGAGCATGAGTCAGTATGAAGGATGCCTACATTTAGTAATTCTAACAAAATGAGAATATATTGGTTGAATTAATAACAGTAAATAATACATAATTCACATAGAACTTAGTACTCATGGACAAGCATTTGCACCATTTGGTTAAAATGGTGCCATTTAGCCAAAGATCATTTATGTAATGTTGTATAAAATATGGATGGATGGATGTGAACTGCATAAATCATAAATGAGTTATATTAGTATATGAGTAAGTGTCTCAACACATAAAATGCCACTGAAAAACATTTATATATGTCTCTCAGAAGATAAGTGCCAGAACTTGCATTCCATTGGATGCATACACACATTGCTGCACATTCTCATGTGACTTATTCTGTTTTCCCTTAGCTTTTCAAATGAACAGTTTGTACAGTTCCTGGAAATGACACAGTGGAATGTCTGAACCTCAGCAACCTGGATTCACAGGAGGGATATCATATAAGACCAGGGTGAACAGTACTGCTTTCAGTGGTTAAAGTGGTAAAGCAAGGTGCACTATATTTTATGAAAATACATCGGACCTGCCATACCTGAAAATCTTTTGCTGAAAAGGGTGATGCTGGTACTGTGGCACTGTGGTATTGTTGTTTTTGTGATCTTTGGATGTCCAGTGGATCCCCTTCCTATTTGTTTCTCCTTTGGGGAAAGAACCCTCCAGCCCATTCATTAACTGGAGGAGGTGAGATTCAGGTGTTTAGGAGTGGGCAGGTCTGTAGATCTTGCTGACTGTCCTATCCCTCCTCTGCTTCAGGCCTGTAAACTTCATTGTAGCTGTCTAGAGGTGCATATTGTGCTTCTGTACATGTGTAACCTCTCGACCGAGAGGTGCACTGCTTGTAGCACAAGCATGCTAGGCTGTTCATGCTGTGGTGATGTCACTGATGTGAAAGGTTAAGCCATCTTCCTCCCCACTGGATGGGTCAGCTGACATCCCATCCTCCCCATCATGGTACCTTCAGCTACTGTGCTGGAGTGCAGGCCATTTGCAGTGTAATCACAGCTGTATGCCTCTGTGCCTCAGGCCTGGGAGAATGCTGGGGCTGTTTTGATTAAATGTGTTTGTGTGAAATATGTTTTGAGGTACTGTTCTTAATTCAGTAAACAGGGATGGGACTTTAGATGTGGCTTGTCTGGACATACATAAAGCATTTGAACAAGGCCACACAGAAGAGTAATACAGAAGTTAGACAGTCTTTAAATAGGTGATCCAGTAGTAGCATAGCAGATCACAGAGATGGATCATAAGTGAAGACTTTAATGGAGAAAAAATATTATTGGGTCCTGCAGATGTTAATAATGGGACCTGTGCATGTCACTATCTTCATAAGACACATTGCTGAGGGACGTGAGGCAAAACATGTCTCTTAGCATATACGACAGACCTTTCAATCACACTGGATAAAGGGGTGGAAGTGATGAAGAGGGCTGTTAAAAATGTAAAAACATTTATATTTAACACTAATAAATACAATATAATGCACTTTGGAGGGAAAATCCATAGAAAGTTTATCCACAGGGGTGCATTATTTTCATTAAAGAATGCATAAGATACTTTGGTATTTATTTCACATAGTTTACAATGATAAAATCATTGCAAAGAATTTGTAAGGAAGGTAATGAGGCTCTAGGAAGAGACAGGATGAGGCATCACCAGTAGAAACAGGGAATGTCATTCTTCATTTCTGCAGTCATTGTTTAAACTCTGTCTTGAGTAATGAGCATAGAACTGGGCGATCTGTCTCTGCAAGGCATGAGCAGGACTGAAACTGTTTAGGAGTAGGAAATCAAGATGGATCCCGTTCTGCACAAACATATATATCATGGGATGAGGTCTATCTTTTATGGAATGCATAAATCTCATGAGGGCAGATTCTTTCAAAGAAGGTGCTTCATACAAACAAGGAGGCGCAATGGGAAAATAATGGATGAGTAACTCAGGGATGATATATGGAACTGTTTACATGAAACAACCTCATACAACAAGTTGTGAACTGAGCAAACATTCAAAGAGGTATGACACAGACGTAAAGCTGTTTTTGGACAGGAAAGAAAATAAGCTAAATACATTTTAAATTGCAAAATTGGTTTTCTTTGGGAGGGTAAATCCTTCTTTATTACCTAATGCAGAATGACAAAGTTTTAGGTGGAATGCTTCCTTATCCGACTGGTCTGTCCTAATAGTATACTGTGGTAACACTAAGCAGAGATCTATCTCACACATTCCAAAGACATGGTGAGGGGTGATTAAACCGGGGGTAGAATACATGCATTACCAATAAACTGCCAAAAAGGTTGAAAGGAATGAGTAGGCTGCACACAAACAATAAACCAAAAAAGCACTCCGTCCGGCACACTGGTTCCAATAAAGGGAATGGAAAACCGCACCAAAATTTTCAAAAGTATTTCATTTTATTTGTTGTATTAAGGGATGGAATATTTAATTGAACATTATTTTGTTAGGAACCAATTATGAATCTTTTAATTAGCTGATTGCAGGTACTATTTAAATGGTTGTTACTTAAGTTTAAGCTTTCTAATGAAGTTCCCTGTGCGGAATGAAAGCGCTTAATCTGACGTTCATTTGTTGTACATATTAAAGTCTTTTTACATTTGGAACTTTTGGTGTGGTTTTCCATTGCCTTTATTGGAACCAGTGTGCTGGACTGAGTGCTTTCTTGGTAGAATAAATGCATGCTATTTGGAGAAAAACAACTTTGAGCCTGATGGTCCACATGAAATTATCTAAGCCTTAGAAAACCTTATGAAATCTGTAAACATCTGTCTTTTAACTATGGCTCTAATATTATGTCACGATTGCAAGTTTACACCTGTGTGTACAATGGACAAGATATGAGTAGGAAATTATGAGTGCTGTTAGACAATTTAGCACATCAGCAGAAACTAGGCAGATGATGTTACACCAAGTAAAGGTATATCCAGCTGAAATAAGGAACCATAATGATTGTAAGGCAGTCAACATTAAAAACCCATCATGAGTACTACAGACATTATTGGCCACCCCAGATCTAGAAATGTGAAGGATGCACAGTAGAGAGCAAACAGAATGACAGGAAACTATGCAAAAAATCCCAAACAGATGTTTTTTGCCAGTGCAGCCAGCTATATCTGTGATTTTATGACAGTCCTCCATATTACCATGTGTGATAGGTATGTGAGCCCCCTGTCATCTTCATCATTTCATGCTAATATTTTACATAATGGTGCTGTCATCGGTGGTGCATGGTGTACTGGCAACATCTGAAAAACACACAAGCATGTTGAACTTTTTAAGTCTAGTGATAAGGGACACTTTCAAAACTCATATGAGTATAGTCCACATACACTCTAGTATAAGCCTTACTGAGTGTTATGATTTATAAACAAACTTACTGTACAGTTTTACTTTTTTTACTAATTTGCCTCGTAAGATTTTTGCATATAGGTTGATAGATATGTATAGTCAAAATTATGAACTGCTGCAGTATAGCAGATTCACATTTTCTTGTTTAGCTTTCAGGTTATGCTTTTAGTTGTCAAATGAATTCACCAAGAGTAGTCAAAATTCATATTAGTCTTTCCAGGATCTGGCATACTTCAGGACTGTTTTATGACATGCTTCTTGTATGTCTCCAGGTTCACTCCTTTTAAGGGTTGCATTGCTTCTAAATGTCATCCCATCTTATGTGATGCACCTAGATTTTCCGGTTCAGAGGTATATACCTGCTTCAAACATAATCTTTTGTTAAGAATTATATATTCCAATTTGAAAGCAAGTAACTTTTAAATCCAGATATGCTCTAGGTGTGTGTTTCATATATTCAACAAAACTGAATATTTTATAATACAAAAGCATGTACAATGACAGCTGACATGGACCAATTCAGTTTTGTCATATAAATAAGCCAATGTAACAATTTGCACACATGCTGTATCTAATTGCAATACAGTCGATCATTCTACAAATCCACTGTACAGTTTCTTTCCTATACATGTTTTAAATCTTCACATATAATGGACAAAATTTACATGTTACCGAGAAAGGTGTCTATCCAATTGTACTGATTTCTCCTTTATAGAAAAGACCTTTGGAGATAGCTCAAGAAAATACAGTTTTAAAGCATTAGTTTTCAGCAAACAATTTATTTGTTCATTTATTCATTCATTCATTCATTCATTCATTCATTCATTCATTGTGTAATACATGCTTAATTAAATTCAGGATTGTGGGACAGCAAGACACTATTCCAGCCCTCAACAGGAGCAAAAACAGAGAAACAGGACACACGTACACACACACACACACACACACACACACACACACACACACACATGCTCAGTCACTCATGACATGCAGATGTATAGGCAATTTGGAAGAATTCCAGTTCAGCTATGGCATGTTTTTTGAGATGTAGGAAGAAACTCATGTGAACAGAGTGAGGGTAGAAATGACTGAAGCTGCAGCTGGATGAACATGACTAGTTGAAACTCCAACCTGATGAAAAAAGTTTGCCTGTTTGCCTAGACCCCCCCCCCCCCACCTTGTATACCAACTATACAGTCACACAACCCTGGAGAGAAGATAAATCTTTAAAAAAGTGAATCACTGCTGATACTGCATTAAAAGCAGTTCTGGTAAGGATTGATTTGATAGGGGATTAAGTAGCTGATAAGTTATAAATCATATTGTTATGATAGATTGTTGAAGTCCAGGCCAATTCACATTTGACCACTTGAATGGAAGCCAGGGAGAACATGGAAGGCACTCCAGGCAGAAACTGAGCTGAAAAAACAAGCACTGTGACCCAGCAACTTGCTGCAGCACTATGCCACCCTCATAAATTAGCTGTTTGTAGCAAATAATTTAGTCAGAACATGTAAAGCAATTAGACTTGGTAATAAGACTTTATGATGAGATAGCTTTGTATAATAGATTTTCTGCATTTATGTTCAGTACTTATTGTGTTCTGACAAATAACATAGTCAAGGAGTACACAGATAAAAAAAGTGAGGACTAAGACATCTTGAAAAGGTTGCTCCATGCAGAAACCACCACTTGCATTTGATACATGATTTTGTTCAGTCTGTGTAAAAAGGCATGGTATATTAGAAAGGCATTGCATATTGCTTTCTTTAATGGTGTCAATGTTATGGTAAGAGCAGGTTGGTAATGCCACAGCTGATATACTTGCCATTCTTGTAGGCAGTGTTTTTAAACGATGGTTTGTGTGCAGACAGAGGCGTATGGATGATTGCATTTAGGACAAGACTGAGTTTCAGTTTTCAGAAGCTCTGCATTCCCTTCATAGTGAGTTTCATGAAATGAATCATGATAGGTGCCTGCAAGGACTCATGTACTGGAGTCTTTAAACTAGGCAGAGCTAAAACAGAAAAAAGAAGTTATATACTCACCATAACATTCTATGTGAGTTGTTCATCTCACCTTCATTCTTAGTGATGGGATTGGCTCCGACTCGGCCAACTGCAAAAGCCCGAGGCCTTCAACCAGCTTGAGGCCAACTCCCTATCCCATGATGCACCTTGATCTTCCCTCAGATCTTGATTGCTGCCAACTGGCTACCTTTGACTGTTTATATGCCACTCTAAGAACTGGATAAGAGACAATGCCCATAAATAAGAGAGGTCTTGGACCTCAAGCAGACTGGATGGGGGTTGGAGGGTGGGACATAAGAGTGACGGTGAGATGAACAACTCACATGGAACATTATGGTGAGTACATAACTTCTTTATGTGAAGTTGTTCTATCTCGTCATTCATTCTTACTGATGGGTAGCATCCTAAGCACCATCTTTCCCGGGTGGCTCACGGGAGAATGGTCTTCAAAACAGTGGAATTGAAGGAAGCCCTGTCCCTGGAGGCCTTGCCTACTTTGTAATGAGTGATAAAGGTATGTAGCTTTGACCAGGTGGCTGCTGCACAAATAGTATCTAATGGTAACTTAGCAGAGAATGCTGATGAGGTAAATACAGCTCTAGTAGTGTGGGCCTTTATATTTTGTTGTAGTGGAGCATTCACTGAACTGTAAGTGAAAGAAATACAATCTGATAACCATCTCGACAAGGTGACTTTTGTCACTGGAGCAGAGTTTTTGATTCCGAGAAGGAGACAAACAGCTGTTTTGTTTTCCTGAATTGTTTGGTCTTGTCCAAATAAAATCGGAGTTGCCTTTGAACATCAAGTTTGTGTGCATGAGTTCCATCTTATTTGTGTATTTAGGGAAGAAAACGGGCAATTCAATAGATTGGTTGAGATTTGTCCTTGAAAAAACGTTGGGTAAAAATGATAGATTAGTTCTGAGTGAGACGCTGTCATTATGGAAAATCAGATAAGGTGGTTTGATGGTCAAGGCCTGTAACTTAGAAATCCTCTGAACAGAAGAGCTAGCTATTAGGAATATGATGTTCTATGAAAGATATTTCAAATCACAGGATGAGGCTGGTTCGAAAGGAGGTAATATAATTCGGGAAAGAACAAAATTTAGATTCCATGGCCTGGCTGGAGTTTTGACGGGTGGTCTCAAATGAATAGTACCCTTGAGAAAAGCTTTAGAGAGTCGATGTGACATGACATTAGAACCTTGGACACCAAGATGAAAGTTTGAGACTGGTGCTACTTGAACTCTAATGGTAGCTACAGTGGCTCCTTCACTGAAAAGTTTAGTCAGAAACAACAGAATAGATGAAACTGAAGCTAGGTAATGATCAAGATCATTCTGAGATGCCCACATAGAAAATCTCTTCCATTTGCCAAGATATAATTTTCTGGTAGATGATTTATGAGAGTATGTTAAAATATGTTGGGTCTCGGCTGAGAGGTTGTAAATCCTGGCTATGTTTGAAATTGGAGCAGCCAAGCTGTCAATTTGAGGGAATGAAGAGAAGGATGAAGAGCCCTCGATGAATGGGTCAGAAGATCTGAAACTGGGTCCAGGATCCAAGGCTCTTCTAATAGATGAGACTGAAGGAAGGGAAACCAAATCTGACGAGGCCTGTAAGGGGCTGTTAAGATGATGGTCCTTCCCAGAGCCTTTGCTTTCTGTAATACTTTGGGTATTAAAGGGAAAGGGGGAGGGCATAAAGGAGACCCAGGGGCCAATTGTGCACCAGTGCATCCCTTGGAGCATCCCCCAGCGGGGGTATTAGGGTGAAGTAGCTGCTGCATTTCATGTTCGCAGGGGTTGCAAAGAGATGTTGAAAAAACACAAACCGCAAGTGATGCTGATAAAGATTGTTCGACAGAATGTTTCAATGTTTAAAATCCTAGTTTAATAAGCACTTTCAGTGGGGTCAGTGCCTCACCTTCATCAGACAAAGTAAAACATTAACATAACGTCTTTATATAGATGTAACTTCCTTGGTTAATTAAACAATTAAACAATCATTTTTCTTAAAGAACTACTTCACTGTTAAAAACTTTCAATAAATTTAAAAATCATACATCCGTAAATACAATACAAAATGCATGTAAAAATAATAAATAAATAAATGAAAACACTACCTATACAGGTACTTGTTAAATACCACTACTACAACCTAAATATGTTTAAACTAACAGCCTTGCTTTGGAAATTTATTTTAGCCCATATCTGCACGTTACGCAACTTTTAACTTGCTTGTTACATTAATTGAGAAGCTAGCTTTTAAAATTGTGCATACCTACCTATTCTATAACTTAATAATGAATAGGCATAGTGATCAACCACAAATTTAATTTAAATAAAAAAAGTTCAGTTATATAGGTATGCATTAAAATATAATTTAAAATAATTATATACATTGCCTTATTTATATCTACTTATACATACCCATATAATGTAAAATTAAAATCGTCCTATATAATACAAAATAGTTTCCATTTAAATGTTTTACTTTGTCTGATGAAGGTGAGGCACTGACCCCACCGAAAGTGCTTATTAAACTAGGATTTTAAACATTTAAGCATTCTGTCGAACAATCTTTATCAGCATCACTTGCGGTTTGTGTTTTTTCAACAGTTTTTATTTTTTTGTACTTGGTACGGGGTTGCAAAGAGATCACAGCAAGGCTGGCCCCACCTGCAGAAGATGCTTTCCGCTACTTGTTTCTTTAGGGACCACTCAGGAGGCAAGAGAATTGCCCTGCTTAGCTTGTCTGCTATTACATTGCATTTCCCCGGGATGTGCATTGCTATCAGAAAACGCTGGGTGGAGGTTGCCCACTGCCATACTCTCATTGCCTCTCGACAGAGGGGATAAGATTTGGTTTCTCCTTGTTTGTTTATGTACCAGACCACTGACATATTGTCTGTCTGAATTGCAATTATTCCCAGAGGGAGAGAGTCTTGAAATGACTGCAATGCTAGGAGTACTGCTCTCATCTCCAGGCCATTTATATGCAGATGAGCCTTGTGCTTCTTCCACATGCCTTGGGCTGTTCTTCCCTGATAATGCCCCCCTATCAAGGAAGCGTCCATGGTCACCGTGGCTATAGGAGTGGGTAGAACAAATGGGTGGCCTAGAGTTACTTGTTGGGATGTCAGCCACCAGTGAAGGTCCTTTTAGCACATATTCATTATTATGATTTTGTGTGACACTGGAAGTTCCTGAAAGGACCATTGAGAGAACAGGAGCCACTGTAGTACTCGCATGTGCATCCGACCCAGAGGAATGGCTATGATCGCTGCCCCCATCGTTCCTAGCAAGTTGAGTACCATTTAGACTGGGGCATTTGCCTTTGGAAGCAGGTCTAGGATTTGTTTTCATAAAAGACAAATTCTTTCTGGAGGAAGGTTTAATGTCATTGCGATTGTATTTAGTTCTGCTCCTATAAAAACGGTCTGTTGCGATGGCAACAAGGCAGATTTTTCTGAGTTTATGGTAATCCACAATTGATTGCAGAGATTTAAAGTTGTGTCCCTTGCATGTATGAGTTGATGCCTGGTGGTGGCAGTGAGGAGCCAGTCATCTAGATATGGAAACACCTGGAATCCCAAATGTCTCAGGTAAGCCGTGACTACTGCCATACATTTGGTAAACACTCTGGGGTCTGTAGTGAGACCAAAGGGCAGAGTGCGAAATTGGTAATGACTGGCTCCCAGCTGGAATCGTAGATGATCCCTGGATGGCCTGTCAATTTTTATGTGGTAGTACGCATCCTGGAGATCTTTCGAGCACATCCAACTGTCTTTCCCCAGAAAGGGGAGTATTGCCTGTAGCATGACCATCCGGAACTTTGTCTTTTTTACCAACTTGTTTAGTCTGCTGAGGTCTAGAATAGGTCTCCAGTCCCGTGTTTTCTTTGAAACTAAAAAGAACTTTGAATAAGTTCCGAATGCTCTCTGGTCTGCTGGGACTGGTTGGATGACTCTTTTTTTCCAGCAACCTTTGGACTTCTATGACTACGTGTTCCCTTGTGACTGGGTGGAACGTCTGGATTTTTTTCACAAGAGGGGGCGGTGTGGCAAAGGGAATTGAGTATCCTCTGGATATGATACTTTGTACCCAGCTGTCTTTTGTTATTTTTAGCCAGACATCTGGGTACAAAGAAAAGCATCCCCCGACTGCCTCCAGAGATGGACAATCAGGCCTCCTCTCAGAAGTGCTGATAGGGCTCCCCAAAGAACTGATCTCTGTCGCCCTGATTCTATGGACACCCTCTGCCTCGTGGACGGCATCTTCCTTTATTTCCCCCTTCTCTGCCTCTAGAGGGGGTTTCACCACGAATGTCCTGGAAAGATCCTTGAGATTTATGGAAGCATATCTTTCAACCTCCCCTCCCTTTGGGTAGGGTCTAATCGGGGTAGAAAAATGTACTCCGATGGCAGACAAAGTCTTTCCATCTTTCTCACTCCTGGTAAGTGTTGCCTTTACTTTTGGTCCAAAAAGGGACGAGCTATCAAAAGGGGTGTTAATAAAGGAAGATTTAAGGGTTCTGCAAAGTAACATAGGTGCATCCAGGAATGTCTCCTAAGGGCAATTCTCATACCTGCTACTCTGCTCATTCCATTAGCTGCATATAAGACCAGACGCATGGAAGAGTTCACAACAGAATTAAGAGTAGAGAGCTGGGAAGTTACCTCGTCAGAAACCCCCGCAGCTACTGAACCCTGTAAGGTATCTCCTAGTTCCTTCAGGAGATCCCTTTGCAACCTAGTGAAATGTGTGAGATAGTTCAGTGATTGAAGGACAAAAGCCGCTGAACTAAATGTATGCTTCCCATCCCTGTCCATAATCCTGGACTCTCTATTAGGAGGATGAACAGATGTAGAAATTTCTGATAGTTCCTTCTTAGTGGCCGCTGCCACCACTATGGCATCAATGGGCACTCCTTCAGTTAGGAAGGTTTTGTCTTGGGAGCAGGTTATAAATTTATTAGGCCTCCTGGGAACAGGCTCCGTGGTATCCAGGGTCTCCCATGCCCTCTGAGAGAGTAATTCAATCAACTCATCGAAGAGTGGAGACACCCAAGAGGTGGAGAGTTGAGACTCAAAAGCCTTCAAGAGGACTAACTTATGAGTAGGGTTCAGGGATTTCCAGCCACCCCTCTGTTTAAGGATTTCTAGGATATCTGTGAATGAGATATCCTCTGAGGGGGACTGTGGGGACCCTTCTGACTCATCTAAGTCAGTATCCAAAGTGACAGATTCCTGTGGTGAGTCCAGATGCTTCCTTTTGCAAAGTCTCTTCCTGGGAACCTCTTCAGTAGGAGCTTCTGGAGAGGTCTCGGAAGAGCATGGTTCACCCAATGGGGTTTCCTGAGGCTCAGGGTCTCTACGCTTTAATGGAGTGTGTGTTGTAGAGGCAGACACTGGTGCTTTAAGGGAGGGAGCTGCTGGTACTGACGGTGTGTTTGATGGCGTGGACAATACCCTCCTCATGGCCTTGAAGGCCCTTCGGTCCCGACGTGAGGAATCCTCCGGATCCGAGGAAACATGGGACTCTCCCAGCACCAGAACAGAGGGCTCCAAGCCCTAGGTTGGAGCCGAGCTCACTCGAGCTGAAACCCCAGGAGACAAAATCAGAACCAACAAGTTGTTCTGACTATCCTCCTCAGACCCAACCGGTGAGCGTCGACTCCAAGATCCCTCGGTTGGCACTGAAGATATCAGGGCAGTCAGGCCCAAGAAACCTAAGGTAGGTGTCGGCTCCGAGGGCTCCACGATCATCTGTTCCGAGCTCTCTGGCTCCGAAACTTCGAGGCAGATTGGAGGAGGAACAGAAGATGGTGGGGGAACTTGTGTCGGCTCCGAAGTCCCAGGGATCGGTGCCGATAAAGTTTTTGCAAGTGCCGGTATCTGCATCAGTAAGAATGAACGGCGAGATAGAACAACTTCAGATTGCTTGTTTTCACAGTTTATCCAGCCTAGAGATTTCAGTTAACAGTGGTAATGTGAATATTTGTTTGCTACTGTCCCAAATCTAGCTGTCCTGTTCTTAGAGGTCATTAGACTCTCAGTAGGTCTGTTGTGGAGTTTTATAAGAATGACATCTTCAGACATAGTGTACAAGTATAACCCTGGCCACTTACAATCACATCTCATTATGGGCATCCGGAGCTACTCATTCTGACTAATGACCTTGCTGGTGATCACATGGATATAGTGTGAATAGTCCATGTTCTGGAAACTGAGGTATTTGATTGAAGATACTACCTCAGATCTTTTGTCTCAGGTTTTGTTGACTGTTATTAATTTTACATAGAATTTTCCTTTTGAAACAAACCAGGTTTTGCAGAGCTATAGATAAGAAGAAGTCTTTTGCTAGTAAGTAATTTATCTAACATGGTGAAATATGCACTGGTCATTTCTTGAATTCTGAAGTTAGAGGAGGGTGACCGCCATCAACATACCTTAAATGCACAGATTTGCCTACACTTTCCCATGTAGTGCAGAAGGATAGGATACAGAATATTAGTGAAATGAGTGCCGATCTTTGAGGGACCCCCTTGTTATTGGTCTAAGGTTGGAGAATGCAGTTTTCTTGAACTGTTTGTGCTCTTCCTTTAAAATAATCACAAGGCTAGGTGAATATCTGTGAAATTAGCCCCTTATTTGGTAAGTCTGTTTAGCAAGAAGGATAGATGACTATGAAAATTCACCTCATATGCTCACTTTTCTCTATCTTATTCAAGATAGTCTCATGATATATCTATATCTATATGTTTTTAATAATTATTTAGATGGTCCACTACCTTCTACCACCTATCACAATGCCCCTTCGCAGTCTACAAAGCAGGGCAAAGAGTAGATAGGGACTACCAGTATGGCCCAGTCTTTATGGTAGGAGAAGTTTTTCCTCACTGGCTTCCTACTACACTACTACTGTATTGTATGGGGTACATAGCTTTAAGTATGTTATTGCCAAATGGAAGCATGCAGGAAAAAAGTGAATCAAATAAAAAAGTCAAAATGGAAAACAGAATATGAATGCATTATAATAGTAATGGAGATGAGAAAGACATCATTGAAGTACACAGAAAGTATGGTGCAGTTGAAATTTAAACCTTGTGTACTAGGTGTGGCAATAAAAAGAGAGGAAGCACTAGTTTGTGCTTAATATGTTATGAATAGTAAGAAACATTGTTCAATGACATGTAAAAGGAAAGACAATTGCATATGAAGTACGTTGCATGTGTACTGAACAGAAATATGAAAATAAATTTTCTATTTCTATCAGAGTGGAAAGAGTTGATGCAGTAAAGTTTAAAAATGCATAAAAAGTGGTAAGACAAGAGTGCAAGTCAGACTGCTGTCAATAGTGCAGGCCACACTGTAACCAGTAGATAAAAGGAACTTACATTAAAGAATAAAACTCCTCTCTATACACAGCATTTCATTTTCACTGAATGCATTCTCGTCCCCACAAATTGATTCACAAGTGACAAGTAATAAAAAAAGCATGGTCTAGCTGTTTTCCATGTTTTCTATGGCATTTTTATATTACTTCGCTTCCTCAGTACACAAAATGTGAGGCTTAGATGAAAACACAATGTTTATTTTATTTTATTTTTCAGGAATTAATCTTAGTCATTATATTTTGAGTTTTTTTGGGGAGGGGAATTAGTGGAAAGCCCAAATAGCAAGGTGTTTGTAACTATTTTTTTCCTTCTACTGGGATCATAAACCTCTTGATTCTCTGTGGAATCTCTTTTACTGTGTGCCCTCATTTACTGCTGCTTTCTCTTCCTTCTTGGGTAATAAGCCTAAAGTATATTTAGAAGTTCACAGCTCTTTTTACAGGATAGTCTCAGAGTGAACAATCTTGATGCCAATGTCAAAAACAGAGACTGACTGAGGAGGTTTTTTTCACTAAAGTAAGCATTATCTTGCAGATGAGGAAGAAAGGGTTTGTGATAATGAACACAGCAGATTGTGTAATTTGAAGGAAATTTCAGACACTGCCCAGGAAATCTCAAAGAAAATGGTAATTCTGAGTATAGCTATTCTAAGTAAATGCCAAAAAAAAAAAAAAAGATCTCGATCGAGAGAGTAGGGCATGATAATCTTATACTGCGTGGTAAAAGCAAAGAAAGATGACCTGAAAGCAACTTTGGATTCCTGAAGGGATCAGTTGGAAATGTGAAGGTGGTACCTGCCTTAGGCTAGCTGAGATACTCAGGCCAGCAATACAGGCCTCCTTTATTTAAGTAGTTTATGCAATATATAATATAGGCAAAGTGACAAAAACTGAAAACAGACGAGGATCTACATTAAGGAAGGAGTGAAGAGGGTAATTCTATGATATTAAGAAAAGGAGAAAATGTTGAAATAAGAAATCCAGGTTAACAATGAAAAATGAAATTCCTGTAGTAGGATGAAAAACTGGAGGTAGAATTATGCAAAATCCTTTGAAGATGCTACACAAAAGACAATAAACTTCATCAATCCGACCACTAATACCATAAGGATGGGAAAACTTTGGAGGATAAGAGATGGGCAAAAGATACACTAACGAATGTAGGAGAAACCCGCAGATTACTTTACTAGAAAGAGAGAGCCGAAAGTTTAGAAATGTTGCAGATCAGGTAGAACTACTGAATTTATTCCTAACATCTGCTTTTACACAGCATCAGAAAGGCATAGTACCCACATGAAAAGAACAGGTATGACTGGGACTCAACAGACAGACCATGATGAGGAAAGTGGAGAGGAGCTGCAGGGCCTTTAAAGTCTTGAGGCATAGGATGAAGTGTCTTCCAGATGTCATAAGAGTTGGCACTGCTGTTCGCTGAACTACTGGCAGACTTTATCTTCTTTTCTGTATGAGTAGTTAATACTGGAAGAAAGAAGTCTGTCATGTGTTTCACATGCATAAAGCTGGGTCAAGGAAGAAGCCAAGAGATTATATATTGGTTAAACTCACTTTCATGTTGGAGAAATATCATGGAAATGTTAGTAGCTATAGGTTTCCTGAATGCAAATTTTATGAGCAAGCGTGGATGGCCTGGTGATACTCAACAGTGGTCTTGCCATTACAGTGTAATTCACTTTTATAATTGGAACATCACTGAGGCAGGCAAGGGGAACACTGCAGGTGATGCTTCTAAAATTCAGCAAGACTTTTGATACAGTGGGTCACAGAAAGATGAAAAACAATTAAAAAACATAGACAATGGAATTAGAATGCAAGAAACAAACAGTCTGATTATACGATGCAAATGGCAGCAAGAATACACCTATCAGTATATACTTTGGTAGAAAAAAAAAAGATGGCTGACAACTGTGTGAGACTGCTACATTACTGGGATTGGGGAATATGTCCTGGGTATTGTGGACTCTCTGAGTTAGAATATATAATTAGCATGGGGAGTAGGGGATGCATGAAATATCATTTTCTTGTTATATACTCTGGGGTATGCCTTAGAGCATGAGCAGTTAACTGTCAACATTTTATTTGTGATTTTTTTATGTCAACATTAACAATGTCAACATTTGGGTGTTTGGACTACTTTACATTCACCTATATGTCTGTGTGTTTATATATATATATATATATATATATATATATATATATATATATATATACACACACACACACACACACACACACACACACACACACACACACACACACACACACATGCGCCCGCACACACATGTATATATACATTTTTGGAGTCAAGCTGTTACATTACCAAACACCAGAGCTGGTAAAATTGGTCCAGTGTTGAGTGTTTATATATTATATATTATATGTGTGCAAGTATACAGTTTGAAGTACCCAAGACTTTAGTGTGATAACAAATCATGTCATTGTATTTTTTGTTCTGAGATGTCATTGGATTTGCAGAACAAGATCAGCTGAAATACCAATGATACACTGGAGCAGAAGCCCTGGATGTCTGTGTGCATGTGTTTGTGGGGGTGTAGTCTCCAGACCGACCTGTGGCAGTTGGCAATATAGGCTTGTAGATGACAGCTGTGATATAATGTAAAAAAATGTGAAGTGGTACATTTTTATTGGGGGGGGGGGGGGGGATGTTCACTGAAACCATACTGTGTTGACAGATCAAGCCTAAAGCAGGATACATGAGGAAAAGAATTCAGAGCAGGGGTATAGCCAAAGAATTTAATTTTGTAATCATATGCTGTTATTGCTGTCCCCAACCCAGCTGGCAGTTAACAAATTGACACATTATTCCTCTTCACCCCCTTAGCACTTGATAAATGTTTGTATCACTTTCCCTCTAAAACCATTAAACATATATCACTGGATTTGCAGAACACGATCATGTGACTCTTATTGGAGGCATTAACTCAGAAAGTTGTGGACATAGCATGGCCTAAAAAGCCATGGTTTCTCTAAGTGATGCCTAAAAAATTGTAGTCAGTAGAGTACAAAAAAGAATGCCTAGCTACACCCTTGATTCAGCAGTAACAGCCACCGTGAAGCTGAATTGTGGTAAGCATTTAAAATTTATTGGTGAAAGTTAATAAGATGGTTTGCTACATTGTAGAAGGAGAGGATTCTACAAATGACGAGATTTCCATTACATGGACATTGATAAAGGGTCAGGAGTGCAGTTACATTTTTGGACAGCATACAAAAATATAAATTAATTTGGTAGAAATTGTGCAATATAGACCTATAAAATGAAAATAATGGAAGGCTGAATTAAAAAGAAGCATATATTGGAAGAAAGAGTAAAAGAGAAATGTGACCTGGGTATGCAGTATTGTTTTGGGAGATATAGTAGCGGGCCTAAAGAAAAAGGGCAGAGGGGAGAAGGGGACATTGGTAACAGCAAGAGGACATTTGAAAGTCAGATATTAGAACATACTACCCACTTCATGGAATGCACTGCCTGAAGCAGTTTAAAGTAATAATCACAAGAGGACAGCAGAGGTTTTTTATTTAATTGTTAGCCAGCAAAGTGAACTGGTCCTAGTAGGACTCTTTTCACCTTTGACATAAACAATTTAATATATGTAGCTAGGCAGCCATCATGCCTTTGGAAGGACATTAGACTCCTTTGAGAAAAATCGCCACCAACATGTGAAGTGCATTCAAAGATCACAGAGACAGAGGGCAGACTTGAACCCTGCAGCTGTAAGGCAGAATCCTTAAAAGCTGAGACAGCAGGAATTGTGTGGGACTAAGTAAGGAAAAGGTGAAATAAAGCTATGGGAATGATAGGGACATGTAGACTAGCTTCAGCCGTCAGACAGACTCAGTAGAACATAAATCTTTTTACACTGACATTTACATACATATATGCATGCATATTTAGAGCAATATGTCGTATCTTATTTTTTAGCATTTCCTGAAAAGTTTCTTATCTAAATTTTCAGAAATGGATTGATAGAGAATGCATATATGGATGAATGGCCAAGGGAGTTGTAGAAGGTTCAGAGTAATATGCACAGTAATGGTGATACTGCTGGAGGAACTAGACAATGGCTTTACTACATTTCCTCAAACAGCACATTGTTTTCTTTGTTTTTACTCAAAAATTGTTGTTTTATTTTTTGTTAATGATAATGAATTAATATATTATAATAATCTAACAACTAATAAAAATTATTAACCAAAAGAAACTATTTACAATATATACAAAAGCCTGAAAAAATTAAAGCATTGCATTCCTAGATGAATAAATGAAGAAACAAACAACTTCTAGCTGGCATTATGGAGAGTCAGAGTCCAACTGAAGAATGCTAATGATAGAAATCCCTCTCTTCTAAGGATTGTTGACGTTTTGGATCAAACGGCACATTGTGAATGCTGTTTTGGCAGACAGAAATAAATTAAACAACATTTGCCAAAGAAGATAAAAATTGCAAATGTGTTTTATGTGAGGGCTGAGTTCTTTATACTCTCATGCAAGTGGCCCAGCCTTCTGTAACCCCTACTTAAATCTAATTGTCTTTAAGGTCATTGCATTTGGAGTAAAGGGCATTCTCCACTTATGATGATTTTAGATGGTAAGTGGACAGCTCTGTAGGGTCTGTGATACCCATTTTAGTGAATGATTGATTGAATGATTAATTAATTGATTTAAATTTGTTAGCTGGGGTAGAACAGAAATCCACTAGGACCAATTTCAAGATGAGTCCAGGCATATACAAAAGATCACACTTTAAGAAATAACAGCAAACATGCATTGCATAATACAGGCATGGCAAAGTTATACAGGATGACATTGCACATTAAAACAAAACAAAACAAAGAAACAATCACAAAATGAAAAGAAATCAAAGGGCTGGGAATTTGTAGAGAAAGTACATTATCTGAGTTATAGAGGCAATTAGTAAATAATGAACAACCGGACAAATTGCTAATTTCTTGAATGAGTCACTGCATCTGAGCCCAGAAGAGAAATGATTACAAAAAGTGGTTTTGATTATTTTGGGGGGCAGATATCCTTAACACACACACACACACACACACACACACACGTAAAGTTCCATACACAACAGAAACCTATGTGCATTTCAAACAAAAAAAAAGATAATGTTCTTAATCTTTGTGAAAACAGTGTGCATTCAGAAAGATTGTTTTTGCTAAGTTGATAGAGTGACATTCATTGACAGTTGCTCTGATAGGCTGAATAACTCCTTTAGACAGCCAGTTGTAGCAACATTTGTAAGGTGTGAAATGACATCTTCTGTTACCTGTAAGAAAGATTTGGACACCAGCTTTGCCTGTGAGCAGAACACGAATTAACTTCAGTACTAGAATGTAAGATGAGTGGACCAAGAGATTCTTCCGTATTCAAGTGGATTCCTCTGAAAGACAAACTCTGGAAACACCATCTCCAAGTTATATGATCTGAGATATAGAGTGATTCATGTACTGCTCAGATGACCCTTATTTTCCCTCAGAATTTTGCTCTGTCTAGATTTGGTGACAAAATGCAGATGCTAACCTCATTAAATAATGTCAGATGTTACAGGTACATATGTTATTATTCAAGAAATGTATATTAACACAAATTCTCTTAGTTTACTAAACTTGTAAGCTGTTGTTGTTCCTTTGGCTTTTCCCGGTTAGGGGTCGCCACAGCGGAACTCCGGTCTGCTAATGATTGGTATTAGATTTTCACGGTGCCGAGCTGCCAGCTCGATGCCCAATCTTCAACAAAGGCACACCCATTTGCGCATGTCTTTCAAACGCCACTCGACCCCGGGGAGGAGGACATGCAGGCTCCACACAGAAGGCACTCCAGCCGAGAATCGAACGGGAGAACCTCTTGCTGGGAGGCGACAATGCTACTGCTGCACCACTGCGGTTATGAATAGTTTAAAGATTTTAAAACCATTCTTGATTCTTTATTCCTTGTTATCTTTTGCTTTGTGCATTATTCTTGCTAAAATAAGTTGAGAACCATAGTTGATAATGATGGGATGGAAGCCAAGGATGTTGTTGCTTAGTCATTTAGTTGACTGTGTCTCTGTGAAGGACTTCACCATGCCAGGTCTGTCTTTCAAGAACTGCTTCTTTTTCAGTTTGTGCAAACTCATATTCATTATGCCAGTAATGCTCTATCTCTACCTTAGCATCTGCCCTCCCCTTCTTTTACCTTCAGTCTTTCCCAGCATCACTGCCTCCTTAGTGAATCTTGTCTTTGCATTATATGGCCGAATTATCTGACTTTTAGTTTTGCTATAAGGCCTTCCAGTGAACACTCTAGATTTATTTCCTTTGGTATTTATTACTTTGTTTTCCTTGCATACCATGGAATTCTCAAACGTTTTCTCTAACCTCAGAGGTCAAAAGCATACATTTTCTGTCACAAAGCCCCAACTTTCACAGCTGTATTTTGGTAGATGGGGGGAGGGTGTTGCCAACTCAGATTTTGTCATCATATCATATGGGAACTCAAAATAAACCCATGGCTTTTGGACATGAAGTTTAAGAGGATTAGAACAGATGTGCACTGCAGTTTAGGATTAGAACAGATGTACACTGCAGTTTAAGATTAGAACAGATGTACACTGCAGTTTAGGTCTCAGCACGTGGGACTGTGTTTTTATCATGCCTATAAGTGACACTGCAAAAACAGCTGGGAGGGTAAAGATAATTCTTTGATGGTAACAAGAACATCTCTAAAGGAGTTTTGAAAATGTGTGATGTCCTACAAAAGCTAACTGAGCAAACAGCACAGACTCGGAAATGAGGAAAATGATGTTGGAATATTAGATTACATACTCTTGAGGTGATAATGCAGTCAGAACAGGAATACTATCATGCCAGACATGTTGCAATACAAAGGGAGCAGCATATGTAAAGCATGTGTCTGTATGTTGGCGGATTGATATTTTTGTGATACAGAGCACCATTAAGGGATCATAATGGCTGTACCGGTCCTACTTCTAGAGGCTCAGAAATGGCTGGGGTATGGCAAAACCTTCTGATTTGTGTGGCAATTATATGAAGTAGCTATTTTTTATAAGATTACAAATTACACTTTGAAAACCTTGACTTTCGGCTTTTCCTGGTTAGGGGTCGCCACAGCAGAACCCCAGTCCGCTCATGATTGGCAGTAGATTTTTACAGTGCCGAGTTGCCATCCCAGCACCCAACCTTCAAAGAAGGCACGCCCATTCATGCCTATCTGCATGTCTTTAATCTCACTCAACCACGGGGAGGACATGCAGACTCCACACAGAAGGCGCTCCAGCTGAGAATCGAATGGAAGAACCTCTTGCTGTGAGGCAACAGCGCTAACCACTGCACCACTGCGGCTGCTACACTTTGAAAGCCAAGATTGCTAATAATATTTAAATACTGACATGTACTCTGCAAGTGATCTTGTGTTCCTCACCCTGATGCTGTTTAATCATTTCCATGAATGTTAAATTTTTATTCTTCTATCTTAGTCATGGCTTAAAAATGGGCCCCTGCAGAATAGTCAGTCCACCTACCTGCTAATAACTTCTGAAAAACAAGCAATTTTATGCAGTCTCAATGTTTGTCTAGTTAACCCTAGTTATAGCACACAGAAATGAGCAGAGAGACTTGGCTCTTCTAAGCCATTAAGCAGGGATGGGATGAATCTCAAAATGTACAATATGAACCTGGTAGCTTGACAGAGACTATACAAGGTATCATCACGGTGGAAGCCATAAAATCTTTTTAACAAAAAAAAAAAAAAAAAAAAAAGAGATTTATTACAAATTCTGCTTATACATGTAATTTTTTGAAAGGACCATGGTAAGTAATTAAAAATGCTGGTTAGTTTTGGCATAGCGCTGGGTGCTCTTGTGACTTTGGTGCATGCGTGTGTGTGTGTGTGTGTGTGTGTGTGTGTGTGTGTGTGTGTGTGTGTGATATAAATGTGTATGTGTGTGTGTGTGTGTGATATAAATGTGTGTGTGTGTGTGTGTGTGTGTGTGTGTCCAAGAGTTGTATGTTTGAACTCTAAAGAGCATGTGTTTGTTTTGCTACTACTTGCAAAAATGCAACATATTAGCAAAGAGGATGTCTTCGCTGTAACTACCAGCACCGTTCCTTTCACACTTGTGTGAGCCTGCACTCCCTTTCACTGCATGTACTCCAGTTTTTGACAATTATATACTGACTGCTAATACTTCTAAATTGCTTATTCCTTGCCTGAGAGTAGAGGGCCAGCATATTTTCTGTATAATGCCATTAGCAAATGACGTGTGTTAATGCTTTTGTGACAATAGAAAACATGGTGACTGAATGCCATGTTTCATTAACAATGGAAGAGAAATGGTGACTCATTAGAGAAGTACACAGCAGACTTGAGAGAACTGGCTGTAACATTTGTATTAGTAGAACTTACAGATGAATTATTCAGGGCCATCTTATGGTAAAACTAACACATAAGTTAAAGACTGTTTGTGAAACTTGACCTAACTTTCAAGCTATTACCACAGTGACCTAAACTGAATCAACAATGGTGGAGGTCAAAATGGTCGCTCACAGAGATAGTAAATAATGCTATAGACATATACACTAAGGGCAATGCAAGTCACTAGAGAAACAGAGCTCCAAAGCTAAGATGCCTTGCAAGAGACTTGTAGTGTTGCCATTTTAGGAAAAAGGGACATTTTGCAAATCTTTGCTGTAGGTCATCCTCCTGAGATGAAAGTATTTACTTTTGGTTTAATTGTACTGAGCGAGGAAAATTCAGATGTGGCTTTTTCCAGACAAAATTATATGCACTGTTTCAGTTACTATTGCTTCTAAAAATTGATCAGATTTACATTCCTTAATGCTGGACACAGGATACACTGTGCCAGTAATACCTGAGTTTGTCTACTTGAAAATATTTTATACATGAGCTGTTAGCTTGAGCAAAGAAAGATGAGTTATTTAAGAGACCCAGTCCCAGAGCTAGGGTGCCTGTTAGTAACTTTAGAAATATGTGGTGCAGGCTTACTTCTATATTATAAGTAAAGGCACTGCTATACTAGGTAGAAATATGTTCACTGCTTTGATCATGCAACTTATAAATGGCCATAACTATTTTGCTTCAATTCAATCAGAAAGATTACTTTTGCTAAATTAGTTATCTTGGCTATGTGAAGGTCTTTGTGGAAAAAGTTAAAATTGTGGACAAATGTCAAAACTGTGCAGCAAAAAATCGTGGTCTTCTGTCTGAAAAGTGGTTTCCTAGGATCTGAATAATAAATTATTGGACATAGAATGTCACTGAAAGAACCCATAATCAGAGTGGGCATCACAAATTGTGGTGACAATAAAGAAGATAGGAGGCATCCATCTGCATGTCCATCTGTTTGAATCTGACAAGGCAGTTGTCATAGACAGCTAACCTTTACTGCACATAGAGGAAGTGTTTGCAGAAGTCTGGAGACAAGAGTAAGTCATTTTTTTTCATAAGTAAAAGCCAATACCAAAAGGCTCTGTCAGACTAAGCTTACAGATGACTGCAAGCCAGGAGCAGTCATTGAATCCCCAAATGACTTAGCCAGCCTGCAGGAAGGCTTGTCCAAAATAAATAACTGGTGCCAAAAATCATGGAATGAAACTAAATGCCAAAAAATACATAATTGTATTCTATGGGAAGTAGCGTATGCTAGGGAACTACCACATTCACAATACAGCCCTAAGAGTTGACCCAGTTGTTTAGGATTTGGAAACTGATGTGGACTGTGACCTAACTTTTGATCAACATGTGCCTATTGTTATAAGAAAGTCCTTCTATAATGTACAGCTTATAAAGAAAGGAATTGTATCTAGATCTAGGGATGCCATTCTCTCCCTTTGCTCAGTCTTCATTAAGCCAATCATTGAATATCATGCCCCCTTTGGCATGTATCTGTCCCAACACATGCAACAGCTGAACACCCACAAAAATGCCTTATTAAAGGAATACAATACCTAAACAACATGTCCTAGATGGACTGACTCAAAGCTCAGTCACTACACACTGTATCCTACAAACTGATAAAAGGTGACCTGTGTCTGGTACACAAGGCATCATCTGACTCAGTCCTGATGGATTTACTGCATAGCAGTAAGTCAAAGAGCATCCCAAATATTTGGTCTAGGGATCCAAACCTCTTCTGCATCAGCAAAAGAACAGTTTGTTGGGACAGGTATATCTCTCGCAGAGGATACCGCTGCTCTGGAACAGACTTTCCATCCATATAAAGCAAAGTTCATCCCTAGCCATAGGTTCATAGGTTGTTACTAGGTTAATTACAACTAGTGTCCTTAACACGCTTAATGGTACACCCTAAACCATTTATACACATATTGGGAGGGGCATGTTAGTAGGGAGGTAACTAAAGATTTGTGTGGGGGGGGTGTTAGTTAGACTAAAACTTTTCTTATTGATGACCTTTGTCCATAAGGGACATGGCGGCTAGACTGGGGTTAAATTTTCAGTTTCTCATTCATTTGTCAAGGTTTCATTTGAATAGGGTGAGGGATGTACTCTGTTGTATGTGGATGGGAGCCTAATCCATAGTGTGGAGATCCTTTGGGACACATATCTGTCCCTCCAGCATGTTTTGTTTATGTCACAAGCAAAGTTCAGACCCTTGGATCTAGTATTTCTGGTCCAAGGAAGCCTTGTACACCAGGCAAAGATCCCCTCTCAGTGACTTGTAGGAGACTGAATACAGTGACAGAGCCTTTAGACAATCAGTGTAGGACAGAGTATTCTGCGATTCTCCTGGTAAAAACCTTTGAGGGTGTTACAACTGTTGCAAGTGTCTGATTATATACATGCCAAAGGGGGCATTATATTCAATGACAGGTCTGATTAATGCTACGTAGAGTGGTACTATAACTTCCTTGGATCTGGATGTCATACCCTTACCTATAAGGTGGGCAACATAGAATGATTTTCTTATTATCTTAGATACTTGTTGATCAAAGCTCAGATTGCTGTCTTCATATGTCTCCAGATCCCTTACTACTGGGTCATCTCTTAGGGGTGTTTTATTGAGTAAGTAATTAACTTGGGTTGACATTTTCCCAAAGTACACTTTTTTAGCATTGAGTTTTAGGCCATGGCTTTGGCACCAGTCATTTGTCTGTGTTAAACCTCTTGCAGGATATTGGTGTCTTGTAGGGAATCTATAATAGCTGTCTGATGAAGGACCTTGGAGGGTACGAAAATGCATACTTGATTTTATATTAAACTATTTTAATTATCTACAGCCTTGTTTGCAGCCTCTTTGTTTGGACTTGTTGATTTTTGTGCACTTTGAGTGCATATGTAGAGAGGCGCTTAATCTTCTGATTACTCTGCTGAGTTTATTTGACTCTGTAATAGCTCCCAATTTAAAGTTATCTATGAACTTGGTGAGTCAGAGGCCTTGAACATTAACCTTGACCTCCAAGAAGTAGATTCCAAACAGGACTAGGCCCTGCACTGTGCCCTGTGGTACTCTGCTGGTGACCAGTCTCTTGGTGGAAGTGGTCTCATCCAGCCTGACTTCTTGGGTCCTCTTTGTGAGCCATCAGGCAATCCAACGAGTTACATAGGGATTAATGCCTAGCTCAGAGAGCTTGTCAACAATGCCTAAGTGGGGTATTGTATCAAATGCCTTGGCCAGGTCAAGGTAATCAGTATGCAATTTTTTACCCTCATCCATTGGCTTGGTAACCCTCTCAAAGAAGCTAACTAGGTTAAGTAGGCATGACTTTCCCTTAACAAAGTCAAACTGGTATGGGTCCAATGTCTGCAGGTTTCCAATATCCTTTTTTATCATTTCCATGATGATTATTTCCATGGCTTTGTATATTAGACTTGTTAGACTGATAGGTCTGTAGTTCCTTGGGGTGGTTGATGGTTCACCTTTATGGAGGGGAATGGCTGTTGCAGTCCTCCATTCACTTGGAACATAGCCTGTTTTGAGGCTGTAGTTGAAGAGTGCCACAGGTGGTCCTGATAGGTTGCATTTTAAACTGTTCAGGAGGCAACAAGTGAATCTGTCATCCAAGCACCGTTTGGATCTATAGATGGGAAATAGAAAATTTATCTCAGGACTTCCCCCATGCTACTAATGGACAGAGGCATCTCCTAAATGCTTTATCCCATGAGTAGGTCCCCTCAAATTATCTATGGTATGGTTCCAGTTATTTTTATTAATGGTAATATATAATTATAGACCATGGGATGGGTAAGGCCAGGCTATAACCAAATGGAATAGGTTACAAAAAGGGAGACTGGCTAGACTTAAAATGACCCACAAGGGCAGCTAGCATCATACTTATCTTTAAACCTAAGGATGTTTTCTACACTAGACCTACAAAGCACTTATCACCAGGTGTTACTTCATGATGAAAGTGGAAACCTCACAGCATTCATTACATACACTGGCCTACTTAACTGTATGTCCTGTGGTATTGCTTCTGCATCTAGCTGTTTCCAAAAATAATGTCCACTGAGAAAGTTAGCTAGTATCCTGTGTTACTTGAACAGTATCAGTGCATATGATATCTCATTGAAAATGCATGACAAGAATCTCAAAGCTATTTTACATCCCTTCCACACAGCTGTATTGAAATGAATCTTATCCTAGTGACATTTTAGACAAACGTAGCTATTTTTCTTGGGATGTATTATAATAGGAAGTCTTAATGCATGCTCCAGATCGCATGATGGCTGTTGCACAGGTATCTACACCAAATGACTTACAGGCATTATGTTGTTTCTTGGACCTTATTACAGGATATGCCAAGTTTAATTATTCCTAACCATGCTTTAGTTTTGCAATCAGTGACAGCAGCACTTTCGGGGAATTTCTACTTTTACTTGGTCTGCTACTGCTGAACAAACTTTCAGCAAAATAAAATCATTGATGGTGAATAGCCATGCATTAGCCCTGTTCAATCCTTTATTAGCTGTCATAGTCACCGCTGATGTTTTCATTTATGGTCTTGTTGCAAAAAAGAAAGGAGTTGCACTTGCATCTAGAACTCTTACTGAAGCAGAACAGAAATACTCTCTAGTTGAAAAAGTTGTGTCACTTAGGTATGAGCAACAAAGAAGTGGAAAATGTATTTATGGGAAAGTTAGTTTATAATGACAACATATCATATCCCATTAACTACACTTCTTATAACCAAAGGATGGGGAGGACAGAAATGCTTGATGCCAAGTTGCCAGGCTGTCTGCCAGACTATTGCATTTCAACTACATGATTCATAAAAATACATTTCAGAAAATGTTGCTAGTGACTCCTTATCCCATATACCTTTATCTATTGCCAATGATGTACCTATAGATATTGTACAGGTTGTTACTTTTCTTGTAACTTTCACTTACCATTACAGCTACACAATTCCAAATGGCTTGCCTTACTTGTCCAGTCAAAGTACAATCATATAACTTTCTACAGGGAAAATGGTCATAATCAGAAAGAGCTTTAAAGAAAGGTTCACTCTCACCAACAGTGAGGCTTTTTTTCTCCCTACACTAGAGTCCCAGTATAGTTCAGTTAGCAGAAACTCACCCTGTGCTTTACAAAACTTTCATTTACTTGCCTTGGAAACCAAACAAAGAAAAAAACATCCATCTTTTTAAGCTTAACATCTCACTTGCTTTGGCAGAGGAATTTGTCTTCACCTGCATTTTATACCAATGATGCAAGGGAAATTTGTATTTTTTTTAGTCAGGTACAGTGACATATCATAGACACGTGGAAATCTGTACATTATTCTGTCAAGTAATGCCCACAATCTTATATAGACAGTCGTCAGTCTTGCTGATGTCAGCGGCCAGTAAAAAATGTACACAGTGTTGTGGAACTTTTCCTTATTGTCTTTGTAACAGAGGAAGAGAAACAGTATTGGTGTTCTTAAATGAACACACTTTTTCATGCAGTAACCCACTTGTTAGAGGTACTCTTTAACTGTATATCTTTATAGTCAGCAGTGTTTTAGTCTTACACAGAGTGTAACTACTAATGTCCCAAGTTCAAGGAGTACGGTTTGGGTGAAGTCCTAGTCTGTTACAAGGTAACAAATCATGCAAATCAAGGGGGTAGCAATTCAAAAAAAGTGGAGAATTTTAATTTTTGAAGACATTTGTGCCTCAGCAAAAAAAAAATGGAAAGTTGTTCCCATTCTGTACTCTGCTGATAACAGGAGCTGTAAAAATAAAGTACTTCTTATCAAATTACTAATGACAAATACAGGTTATTTGTATACATTTTCTCATCGTGCACAATTAGTATCATGAGTTTCCCTTTCTGACTGGTTCAGACAAAAGTTTACTTACCTTGGTATTAGGTTGGCTCCTACATTGGCAGCAATGGCTGAATTAACTTATGGGAAACACTGACAAAGTGCTACGAATTTATCAAAATGTGGGATGGTCTATGTTTGGATATGACTCAAACCCTGCAGGCAGTGAATTGCTTTGTTCTTCCACAGGTAGTCTATGCAGCTCACAGTCTCTAATACTTTCTCTAGTTGACTTTCTTAAGAAAAAGACACAGTTAGTACAGGACTTTGTGTGGATATACACTGGGCTTCGGATAGCCTGGAGGGTTCTTACACTCCTTGTTGGTTAAGGTGGTCTGGCTCTGCTAAACTTTGACTTATACCTAGCAGCACACAGGCTGACATTGTTCAGTGCTTAGCACTCCCATCCTTTAGTAGCAACTAGAAAGAGATAATGTTAAATCAACATAATGGGCCTAGAGGGGACCACTGCAGATTAGTTGATAGTCCGGGTTGTCTCAACAGACCTGCTCTTACTGTGTGTTCACTACTAATAGAAAAAGTTAAATGGACATTGTCCCTTTATAATTCCTTTAATTGGTTGCTAGAACTGACTTCATTACAAATGTGAATTGTTGAGGAATAAGAACAGGTCTGATAATTAGGGGGCTTAGGCAAGTTAATAATCTTATTTTCTGGGAATAATTGTTGTCAGACGCCCAGCCAATGATCTTTGTTGAATTTTGGAAAATTTTTGACAATAAATCTGACTTTTTTTTACAGTCCAGGATTAGAGCAAACGTAACCTATTAAAACTATTAAAAGTGCAATTACAGAAATGCCTAGAGTTGGTTTAATGGATTTTAGACAGTAGATTGGACAGAACACCTAGAAAAGACATTTTTAGCTACTCATAAAAACTTTTACTTAGTATTAAGTTAGATGCCATAAAAAATGTTGTTCAGCGTTGGAAAGAGATTTGGTAATGTCTGTCACTCATCAATAATGGAACAATACTAAGGACTCCTACATATGGCACAAAAATCACATAGATTTAGATTGTTTTAGTTATTAGTGTTTGTTCAAATTATTTTATACACTAAATTTATTGCATAGAATGTGCCCTTTACTGGATCTCTCTTGCTGGAGATGTGGGGATGTGTTCTGGGTGATTAGGGACACCTTTTTTGGAAATGTCCACTATAAGAATTGTTTAGAAAAGAGTTGCAAAATATGTGTAACTCCTTAGTTTCTGAGCTGTGAAGGCTTACTCCTCAATTATTCCTATAGGGTTGTGGATGAAGGTGGAGCCAGACAGAATAATAAATGACTATTATGGTTGTTAATGTTAATTATAAAGAAAATATGTACCCAGAAATGGAAGAATAACCATCACCACTGACATCTGAGGTCACAGAGCTAATGAAAGAAATTAGAGTGTTGGAAGTAACCACAGCTATAGATCATACTAAACAGGCAGTCATGGTTATATGGCAAAGGTGGATGCTATTGTGCAGCACCTAGTTGATAATAGTCGCCTCTGTCTTATGTGCTTGGAAGGTACTGTGCTGGGTGCTTAACCTAAGTGAAACGACTTTGTTTTCATGTTCTTTTTTTTTCCCCTTACTTATTGTGGAATATTGTTAATTATGAATAGTTATAATTGTAATAAAAATATGTGATTCAACACATTATGAATTGCTTAGTGGCTGCTTCCTTACCATGTTATACTGTTTTGTTTACAAAGGTGAACTTAATAAAGTTGTTTGCTTGTTATAAAAACGTAAAGTACTTTGAAGCAAATACAGCACATTTATGAACATTCAGGATGAAAATCACATGTCTTTTCACTGCAGGAACTGGTGAATAGTAGACGTAGTTTGTTAGAGTCTTATAGGTTCTTAGAGGTGTCAGTTACACCTCCTGGTTTACAGTTAGCTTTGTCACCTCAGGCAGAGTGTAGGGTTAGGCTTTACCAATACTTGAAAAACCACAGAGTGACAGGTTTAGAATACCCTGCAGTTCAGCGAATGGGTTAGAGCAATTTTGAGAACAATGCAAATCAGGGTAATTCCAGCAAAAACTGAAAAGTAGTCAAGTTGGATTTGGGCTTGTAGGTTGTGGACATCGCCCTGTGGGATTATTGGTTGGGGCACAAGGCTGAATGGCAATTGAGCCACAGAAACTTATGTGTCTGCATCAGTTTCATTGTGGATATAGAGAAGCACATAGATGAAATACTGAAGCGAAAGGGTAAACAATGTGCATGACCTCCCAAGACCCTAGGCACAGCAGGCAGTAAGGGAGGCATGTCAATTGCAGAGAAAATACAGAGTCCAATAAGCAATGCATTAATTAAGTGACTGGTGCTGTGCTTGATGTACAGTGCATATCGATGTAGCTACCACTTAATTAAGTGACTGGTGCTGAGCTTGATGTACGGTGCATATCGATGTAGCTACCACTTAATTAAGTGACTGGTGCTGTGCTTGATGTACGGTGCATATCGATGTAGCTACCACTTAATTCAGTGACTGGTGCTGTGCTTGATGTACGGTGCATATCGATGTAGCTACCACTTGTTTAAGTATGCAGCAGCAGGAATAACATCTTGCACATTGCTATAGTCACACTTATGCTCCAGCGTATGTTTTACGTGATGCTCCCCTTGACACAACATCTCTCCTATGGGAGGTAACAGGCATTCCCCTGTGCAGGCATTCTTTGCGTGCATCCATCAAAGTTTATTCTTGCGGCAGCATGTTAAGAAGTTCAGGGAGATGTACAATAGGCAATCTAGTAACACCTGCAGCCTGCAGTGCAAGACCTCTGCCTGATAGCTCATCCATGGAAAATCCAGATCTGACAGGTCAAACAGACATTTCATCTCCCCCTTGCAATCAGTTGTTCCAACTACAAGCATGGTGCTGTGTGTGCTTCTCTGTACCCATAATGAACTTGCTACAGCCATATGTCTCTGCAGATGACTTGCATGATCTGCTCTTGAAGAAACCAAACTGGGTTGGATCCAGTTTCTGATGGTTTCCTATGTCATTATTTATCATATCCAGGGTAATTCTTTCCATGGCATTACATATTATACTAGTTAGACTTAGTTATACAGTAGTTACCTGGGTCTATGGATGGCCCCTCCCTGTGCATAAGGATAATAGTTGCAGTCCACTGTTCATTTGGCATAAAGCTTGTCTGGACGCTATGGTTAAATAGTGATTCTAGAGGGCCTAATAATTTATTTATTTATTTATTTTATTTTACATTTGTTGACCGGGCTGGTCTAACTGGATACATATCCTTTTTCAGTAGAGGCCCGGGGAGAAAAGCTCCAAACAGTTAAAAGACATATATATATATATATATATATATATATATATATATATATATATATATATATATATAATATACAACAACATACATGTAATATTGAACAGAGGACTTCAGATAATATTGGTCACTTCACTGTTAGCACATTCTTTCAGTTCATTTCTATTTACAGAGCAAGTCAAAGTGTTTTTAGGATAGTATCTGGTTAAAACTCTACAAGAAAAGAATCATTATATTTTGTTTACTTAGCTTACATTCTAATTTCTTCAGAAATAAGTAACAAGGAGTGAGAGGTAGAATGGAAGAAGAAGAAAAGAGAGAAAGCATAGCAGTTACAGTAAAGGTTAGTCAGGGTTACAAGGACAGAGCCAGTGTGATTTAAGATAGATTTTGAGCTTTTGTTTGAAGATAGTACGGGAGGAAAGTGATGTTAGATCACTAGGAAGAAGGTTCCAGTGTCTCCCAGCTGTATTTGAAAACAGAGAGTCACCGGACAGGTGTTTGGATTTGCTTATACTAACTAGTAGTTTATTAGAGGAGCGTAAGGTGTTCAGGTTTTTGGATTTGCTTATACTAACTGTGTTCAGGTTTTTGGATTTGCTTATACTAACTAGTAGTTTATTAGAGGAGCGTAAGGTGTTCAGGGTTTTGTAGGCAGTGACAAGGGAAGATAGTGTTGGAGTATTATGAGGCTGGTACAGGGTCTTATGGATAATTGTAAGTTGGTTAAACATAAGCTGATTCTGGAGTTCCAGCCAACCTAGTTGTTGTAGATTCTGACAGTGATGGGTTCGGAAGGGTTTTCCAGTGGCAAATCTGGCAATGTTGTTGTAGGATTTAACAAATTTTAGAAGATTATTCTTTGACAGGTTAGTATAGATAGGAGAAGCATAGAGAAGTGTATATATTAGGTGGGAGTGGGCAATAGTGGCTCTGGCAGGTGAAGTAAGGATAGGTCTAATCCTGTAGAGGGAACCCATTTTTTTGTTGACTGTTTTTACTATATTGTTTATTTGTGTATCAAAGGTGAGGTGGTTGTCAGTAGTAACACTTATGAGTTTGGTAGTTACGTCAGGTGTTATGAGTGTGCCATTGTTAGATGTAAGTGTGAAATCTATTTGTGTGGACTTGTGGGTAGGAGTGAAAAGTAGGAGCTTTGTTTTTTTTGGATTCAAGAGGAGACATCATTGCAGAAACCATGTTTCTACTTTGCTAAATAATGTTTGTCTTTTTAACTGCAGTTCAGATGAGGAATTGGCTGAGCATATTATTGTCAAGTCGTCTGCATATTGTATACAAGTAGCCTGAGGGACTGCTAATTGTAAATCATTGATGAAAATTGAGAAAATGAGAGGGCCTAAAATAGAGCCCTGAGGTACACCTAGTGTGACAGACAGATGAGAAGATAGGTGATTCTCCCAGAGCACTGCTTGCTGCCTATTGCTGAGGTAGGAACTGAACCATTTTATAGCCTGAGTGTCAAAAGAAAAGAGATTTGAGAATATTTAGGAGCAATTGGTGATTAACCATATCAAAAACTTTTGAAAGATCGATAAATAGAGCAGAGGTAAGAATATTGCTATTTTTATTTTTGTTGATGGTGTTAGAGAAGGATAGGAGGGCGGTTGTAGTACTATGGAATGGCCTAAAGCCATGTTGGCACTCAGCAGGCAGGTTATTTTTAGTTAGATGGTTGAGAATTTGATTATGCATGCATGTTTCCATTATTTTTGCTAAGTGGAAAGTAGGGCTATAGGTCAATAGAGTGTTCATTAGATCTCCCACCTTTGTGTAGGGGGATAATGTGAGAGATTTTCCAGATTATTGGTATTGTTCCCTCACTAATGGTTCTGTTGATAAGGATGGCTATAGGATATGCTATTGCTTTAGCTGCTTTCTGCAGGTATTCTGCAGGTAGTTGGTCAGCTGATGGAGTGCAAGGTTTTAGTTTATGTAAGAGTTTGCAAATATAGTGTGTTGGGATGGGTTGCATTTAAAATGTAGGGGGAGAGCAAGAATAGGAGGTAGGAAGGGTAGAGCTATCAGGAGATAGTTGGTTTGCTAGAGATTGAATGGCTTCTGTAAAGAAGGTGTTAAAGGCATTTGCAGCTTGCTTTGAGTTTTCATGTGTACTACCAAGTGGGGTTGGTGTTGTGGTTTGACCTGGGTGAAGCAATCTATTGATGCTTGCCCAGAACTTTTGTGGATTATTCTGGTGTTTTTGTTGCATTTCTTTATAAAAAAATGTTTTTTTATCGGAGATTAAAGCTTTTTTGTGACATTTCTGAGCTGTCTAAATGTCAGATGATCTGAGTAATTTTTGGTGGTTCTCCATGTGTTCCAGGCTTTGTTTCTGAGTAACATTTTCTGTCTGGTGCCTGTGGAGAGCCAAGGGGCTGGCTTAGACCTAATTTGTAGAGTTCATTTTGGAGCATGCTGGTCGAGGATGGTTAAGAATTTAGTGTTAAAGTATTTAACTGCCTCTTCAAGTGGGAGGCTTTTTAAGGGGGACCAATTGCATGCACCTAGTTTATTTTGGAATACTTCAGGGTTGAAGTGTTTATTGGACCTTATTGTTTTATATGTGGCTTTATGGGGAAAATGTTTTTTTTTTGCCTAATTAAGTAGGTTAATGAGTGGTCACTGATATTATCTGGGAGAATTCCTACCTTATAAGTAAGGTGTTGTTTATTTATAAGAATCCAATCTAAGATACTTTCCTTTTTACTTGGTTTGTTAATTCTAGTTGGGGAGGAAATTAGTTGAGAGAAACCCTGCAGGTTGATGAGAGAAGTAGAATTTTCATTACTGATACACTTCCAGTCAATATTGAAATATCCTAGTATTACAGTTTCTTGTGGGAAGTGTGGTGATAGGGAGCTAAGGATATCCTCGAGTATACTGATATTATTCCCAGGGGGTAAGTAGATACATATGATGTAAATGGATTTAGTAGAGTTTAGCTGAAGTTTGGAAGCAAGGATTTCAGCATTGCTCTCACGGGTGGCTTATACTTTAGGGAGGTAACTTGTAGGCTGTTTTTAAAGAAGATAGCAACTCCCCCACCCTTCCTATTTCTGTGGTCTAATCTTATTATATTGTATCCAGGTGGGATAATTTCAATGTCCTGAGTATAGGGTTTTAGCCATGTCTCTGAAAGGCAAAGTGTCAAAGGACTGTTCATCCAGTAGAGCATGGTGAGTAAGATTGTTGGTAATACTACGTATATTGAGATGTGCAATATACAATGAGTTTGTGAGTTTGGAATTTGTAGGTGAGATAGGGGGACAGGTGTCAGGGTGATTAGTTATAACTGTATTGGCTGGGCCAGGATTTGAGTGGATGTCTCCATCTAGTAATGAACTGTTTTTTAGACTAAACCAAGGATTATAAAAATTGCAGATAAGGTATAGAGCTTTCCTAGTTTGTAGACTATTGTACTTGATGTGGTCATGTACTTAATAAGTCATGTTTCATGCTATTAAGGAGGCATACTGGGATATTATTCTGGCCCATTGATGCAGTGGTTTTGGCCTTGGAGAGTGCATTGAGGACTTGTTCCTCAGTGATGGTTGGGGAGTTATGCCTAGGGAATTTCTTGAGAGCTGTCTGGTAGAGAAGGCAGGGTAAATTTATCAGTCAGTAGATTTGCTGTATTCTCCAGCTCAACATAGGTTGCTTCATTTACAATTAGTTTGGCACATTGTTGTGTATTGCCTCTGAAGATGAGGACATAGTTGAAGAATGCATTGTGACTGGCCGAAGAATGCCAGCCTTGTGATTGCCCTTAGCCTAGGAAGCTACTTTTACCTCATGTTTGACTTTGGTAGACTTAATTAGTCTCATGAGTTGATTGTTTATTTTGACGTGAGAATTTTTACCTTGCTGGGCATTGCACTTCCTATTTTGGCTGTGATTGTCTTCAATTTGTCATTGAACTTATTGTTGTTGGGATTGCACCAGGGTGGCTTTTTTTAGTTTGTCCTGTACTTATTTGGAGTAGGTGCCACTACTACTGTGCAGCTGTATACATGATTGCAAAAGGTTTTTGTAAACAATTCTGCATAGTTAGCAGTATTCCTTGGGTTGTAGGGGGACTTGAAATGTTGCCTGGGTGTTACTTACTAGAAGGAAGTTTGCCTTGGAATATTTCTTAAAAGTTTCCTATTTAGCAGGTATCCAATGCTTTATTTTATTGGGAGGGAGACGAATTTATGGTTTGACCAGACTTGTAGTCCTCACAAACTGTTTGTGAGGACTACGTCATGGATGTTGGTGCCCCTAGTTGGCATAAGGACTAGGTGGTCTAGGACATTTGTGTTAAAGAAGTCTTGGAATCTTCTGGCCTCCATGTTTGTGGCCATGTATGATTCCCAGTTCATAACAGGGTTGTTGAAGTCACCCAAGAGTATGGTGTTGGACTGAATGGACAGAGACTTCATTTCATTCACATAAGTGGTGTTGGTTTTCTGGGTCATAGAGGGGGGCCTGTAGCTTGTAAGGATATAGTATGAGACTTTGCTTTAGTGAGTTGTACTTCAAGAAGCTCAAGTATGTTATACTGCTTGACCTGCCTTGAGGTAGGTTTATCTTTGATGTAAATTGAGACACAGCTACCTTTTGTCCCTAATGACTTAATTCCCTGAGAATGGAGGACTGCAACAGTTATCCCACTTCTCCAGGGTGGGTCATCAACTGACCTCAGAAACTACAGGCCTATCAGTCTGTTTAGCCATAGAATAAATTACCATGGAAATTATCAGCAAATATATAGGCAACCTTCAGACACTGGATGCAGCCCAGTTTGGCTTTGACAAGGGGAAGGTCATGGCTACTAAACCTGGTGGACTACTTTGAGAATGTCACCAAGGCAATGGATGAAGGGAAGAAAGTGCATACCACCTACTTGGACCTGGTTTAGGTGTTTGATACAATAACTCACTCAGGTATAGCTGGCAAACTCATCAAACTGGGCATAAAACCCTACATAACCTGCTGGATTGCCACCTGGCTCACAGACAGGACCCAGAACATCAGGATTGGTGAGACCACTTCCACTAAGAGACCTGTCACCAGTGGGGTACCTTAGGGCTCTGTGCTGAGACCTCTTCTATTTAGCATCTACTTCTCGGAGGTAAAGTGTAAATGTCAAGGGTCTTTGGCTTGTCCTGTTCACAGATGACTACAAATTGGAGGCTATCATAGATTTCTCATAGGACACAAACATTTTACAAGAGGGTCTAACACAGACAAATGACTGATGACAAAGTCATGGATTAAAACTCAATGCTAACAAATGCATTAGAGTGCCTTTTGGGAAAACTGCCACCCAAGATAATTACTCCATTAATAAGATACTGCCCTCTTCAGCATGAACCTGACCAGACATATGCAACAGTTAGAATGTCCACAACGTTTCCTTACCAGGAGAATCCAGGATATAAATACATTGCCCTATATAGATGGCCTTAAAGTCCTGTCTCTATTCTCTGTCTCCTATAGTTTACTGATAGGCCATCTATGCCTGGCATGCAAGGCAACCTTGGAGCTAGCTCTGATGGACCTTTTGCACATCTGCAAAAGTAACAGCATCACAAGCACTAGATCCATGGATTTAAATTTTGCTTGTGACATAAATAAGACATGTTAACAAGACAGATATGTGTCTCACAGCATCTCCATACTCTGGAACAGGCTGCCTGTCCATGTGAAGTAGAGGCCATCCCTAACCCTATTTAAACATAAAAATGATCAGTGGATTTGAAATTGGAAATTAATCCTGGATCTGGCCCCCATGCTTCTGACAGAGAGAGATAGTAATGCCCAGACTAACATACCCCCCACATTACATCTAGAAACTTCTTGACTAACATACCCCCTCCTAATAAATGTCAGTAATTTATAGGAATGCAATTGGGTTGGATTGTATGGCTAAGCTTATAAAGGTGCTAGTGGTCTTTAGCCTAGTGTATACCTATGAACCTATGAAGCTGTGCATTAACTGGTCTAAATTTAGGAAGGCATTACAGCCCTGCACTGGTGTGGTGATCTCCATGGCTTTAAACTATGATGTTTCAGTAATTACACCAACAGCTACATTGTCCATGGTGAAGAGAGCTTGCAAGGAGTTGAGGATATTGTTTAGACTCCTGGAATTGAACAATAACACCTTTATATTATCCAGGGTTGGTTTAGCTGTGTTGGATGGTTTACCGGGTTGGTAATGCTTAAAAAAGGCACTATGGGAGGGGGAAGGGTTTAATCAATATTTGAAAGCCTATGTTGGACAGATGCAGACCATCCCTGGTGAAGCAGCTTGGTCTGTCATTCATGTCCTCAGGGTTGACAAATATTTTACCCCCTTCAAATAACACCAAGCAGCAAGCCAATTATTAAAGTCAATTATCTTCTGTTTGTATTGTGGCATCCTCTTTGGAGAAGGTAAAATGTAGCTCAATGCTAGGCTCATACTGGTTTGTGAGACACCATGTTTCTCTTGATATACTCCAGAGAGTTAAGCCTCTGATCATTTGCACCCACATGGACTATGACTGAGTTATACTGATACTTGCAGATGAATGACCTGAGTGTGTAAGTGCTCTCATGGATCCTAGCCCCTGATAGTTAACTGACGGTGACCCTCTCCCTGGTCAGTCTGGTGACTGAGACATTGGTATGCTTCACAATGGAGTATCCTATGACCAAAATATTAGATTGCATGATGGTTTGCATTATGGGCTTAGATGTTGAGCTACATTATTACTGACATACATGCATTTTTATTTCTAAGGTAGAATTTTCCTTTAAGTTTAAATCTATGTGTGTCATTCAAAAGGCAATATGAGCTAACCCAAGCCAATGGGTAAATGATTAGGGACACAGGATGCACTGTGAGAAAGATTCATACAGCTTATATGTGAGCATAAGCAAAGAATAATGTAGACGAAACGGAGAATGTGAGATTCATACTGGTGACCTGGAATAGAAAGCAAGTGAAAGAAGCAATCACGTGTAATATGCCAATGTTATAATAAAATAGCTATTGTGCATAATCCACACCTTCATTCAGTTTTGTCCCCAGATTCAGCATGGAAAAAATTTGTAACTGACACAGTGGGACCCTTTCCTGATGCAGCCTTTGAATATTGTTTTGCATTGCTTTGACAGATTACTGAAATAAATAACCAGAAATTGCATTTACTTTAAGCTATGTTTGCTGCAGAATTACAGTTCTCTTTCTGTTTTTTTTTTTTTTTTTTTTTTTTTTTTTTTACAGAGTGGGTTATCTAAATGAAATTACCTCTGAAAAAAGCTTATATCAGACTATTATCCACACACACCTCTCAACTATACCTGATTTTGCAGAATGGCCCAGATTTTGCCACATATTTTGAATGCCCTTTGTAACAGTTTTGATTTTCTAGTAAATCATTAAGGATTACAGTCAGTCAATCCATCCATCCATCTACAATCCCTTTTTCCCATTTTTGAACATGTGGTCAGGGTGTCATTCCAACAGTGACAATCATCTAGAGTCAAGGTTCACACCATTGATTGGCTAGCCCTGCCACAGATGTTCTTCCTTACCACACACTCGTATGCATACTCACACCCACGAACAATTTAGAGTGTCAAATCCACCTACTACATGTCTTTGGAATGTGGGAGGAAACCCAGTCAAACATAGGGAAGATATGCAGACGCCACACAGAAGGCACCCTAGCCAAGAATTGAACCAGAGAATCTCTTGCTGTGAGTTGACAACACTATCCACTGTGTACCGTGCTGCCTACAGTCGGTCAGCAATTCTAGATATTAGAGCGTCATACTTATTATTGTTCAGAAAATGCATGTTGACGAAAAACCTGTTGTTCTATTAACTTTAAAGTGAATTAGAGTAATATTTAAAAATGTCCCTGATGTGGTTTTGTCCAGAACTCTCGAGCAAAGAAATTGAGAGGTATGGATCCACAGTTTGCATCAGCAGAATCTGAGATTTGCTTGAAAAAGAGGAATTTTATGCAGTGAAGGTTATCCTTATATTTCCACCGGGCTAGTGGATAAATTCAATGATTTAATAGCATTTTAAAAGAAGCACTAAAATGGCAAACTTAGAAAGGAACTCCTGGCAGCCCTTCAAAACAACATTTGCACATAATTCTCATAGTATCATAGTAGAGTATTAGGCTATTGACCCAAGAGGCCTTTTAAGCCCAACCATGCTTCCCAGTAAAACCTGATAATAATTATAGAATAACCTTCCATACAGGGACACAGATATCACCTGCTGAATTATTGTATGGTAGGCAAATGTATTCTAAGTTACACATTACAGATTTAAAACTGAAACCAAAGGGTTGTAACACCACAAAAGTTTGCACACGAGGTTAAACAAAAACAAGGCAAATGTAAAGAATAGAAGGAAGTCAAGTTCAGACCAGGATGAATATACACACGCACACACACACACACACACACACACACACACACACACACACACACACACACACACACATATATATATATATATATATATATATATATATATATATATATATATATATATATATATATACTTTAATTCAGAAGGATAGATGAATGACTATGTAATGTCATGAAACTATTTACAATATATACAGTAATATGCACATATTTGTAAATAAGGCTTTATCCTAACTGACAGTTTTGGATAGTATGTTAAAAACACATGACAATTAGTAGAAAGTTTTTTTCGATAATGGGAGATTATGCAGTCTTGTCATAGCAGTGGATGCTCTTGTGATGTGGTTTATGCATGCATGTATGTGCACCTGGGAGTTGTATTGCATTCTACACTGTAAAACACATCTGTTCTAATTGCAAAACATAAAACTGTTGGGAAACATGATTTTATATAATGGTACTGATCACTAAGGCCCAGTTAGTGGCTCCCTCACTTACTGCAATTCATATTATATAAATAAGCAACTTTTCTCTGCAATGATGCAGATGACACTGATGAATGCACAGACATTATTTACAGTAGTGTAACATTTTGGATGATAAAATACATTTCACCAAAGCACAACAGATGAAAGCCCCTTCAAAACCTAAAATATTTGTCAAATACACCGTTCTCTGAAATGAACTGCATATAAGGCAAACACTTAAATATTTGTTGAGAGAGGGCACAAGACACCTTCATGCAAGGGCTATTCCTTTTATGCCCCCTATATATTATAACTAACTGTAAGGTCATCACAACTAAAGGAAAGGGCATGCTCCTCATATCTGGCTAAAACTGGTATTGTGACTCTGAACAGCAATTCTGGACTAAAATACTTGATTGGTTAGACGTCGGTAAACTGTTTTTGTCTGTTCACCAGACTTCTTATTTTTACGGCAGTTCCATCATATAAATTCAGTGAGGCTAAAATATAGACAGCTTAACTCACATTTATAACTGGGTATGTGACGCAGTGTTTAATGGCTGCTTTCAGGAATAAGACTTCTTTCTGTAGGTGTTGAAAATGATAAACAGGAGGCCTTTGTTATTGGTCAGCTCTCATCAGCGTCTATGTGCCTACTTGTACTTCAGCATTACATTTCCTTTCTGAGCATGAAAAAAATAATGATCAATTTGACATCAATGATTTTGTTTTTTGTTCCCCTTATTGTTAATGTATATTATATAACTTGTACATAATAAAACTTTAATAACTGCAATTATATAAACCAAAGAGGAAAGGTAGATTTTTCAATATTTATACAGCCTTATATTTTTTGACAGTTGCTTTATCTTGGATATATTGACTCATTTCTTATTATTACTACCATGATTAATTGTGGCTTTACAACTTCAGTGTACTTCCAGTTCTCCTCCACCCATTTTTAGCACACTGCATTTTCTCTTTCATTGTTACATACTCAAATGCGCCTGTTGATCTTAATTTATTTTAACTATGCTGATGTTCTCTTTTAGTACATTGTCATGCACTTATGTAGATGGCTTTGGTAATACATTGTCATTTCTCTGCTCTTGCCGAGAACTGTCCTAACTTAACTATTACAGTGGATAGCTTTTGATATTCATTGAGATTATATAGTTGCCTCACAACTCCGAAACAAAATTAGACCCTGTGCCCTTTATATAAACATGCCCATAACTCCTCCTCAGTTTCTCAATGCATTCTTTTGGTATATGGCTGCCTCTGGGCATTCATCTGAAATATATCCTAAAGTCATCTTCGTTTACAATCCCAGATATACCAAGGCTTATTTATCTGATGTATGACTTTGGGACATTTTGTCTGGAAAGTCCTCTTCTCATATGTCATATATCTATTACCACCCCTTCTGAGCTGTAGAAGCAATCTGGAATTCTTGCATGCCCATCATAAAACTTTTGCCCTCGTTTTGTAAATAATTAAATGGCATCCCATTCTCTGTGATAATTTGACCTACTTGTTCTATTTGTTTCTTTATCCCTTCCATTTATATGCTTTATTGCCTCACCACCACTTTTAATGTGTTCATTGCTCCCACACCATTAAGGTCCTGTGGTATTACTACCACACCATTAAGGTCAACGTATTACTACTTCTCAGTTCTGTGTCTTTCTCCTTCTTTAACATTTTCCAACGTCATAGACGAGTCACTGGTTATCTTAACAAGGCAAGGACAAAAACAAAATACATTTTAGAAATAAATATTTTGCCTCATTTTTTTTTTTGGCCTCTGTATACAGCCTTATATATTTGTGCCACTAGCCATTAACAGCTATCTAGATAGTTCTTCAACAGCACTGAGTATGCCTGGCCATACCATTTAGTTTTATCTTTTATATTTTATCTTTTGGCATTACTCAATATGGATGCGGCCTTGCAGTAAAAAAATAAATTGGGGGAGTGCAGTGGTTAGATTCATATCCCTGTTAAAACACATGTATTAATAATGATTTAGTACTTAAATGATTTGAAACTGTTAGTACTACTTTAGAAACTGCATGCATCATAAGACATTCAAACATTTGCCCCTTTGCTACCTATTGGTCATTTAGGAACAGCATAACTGAAAGGGATAATGTCTGTCAGTACCAAGATTGTTCAGTGGCTGAAATAATTATTTATTCCAAAATATGTACGTTGGTAGCTTTAATCAATGGTACAATGCAAAAATGTGTGATTTGAGCAAGCACATATTTTTATTAATTTTGTTTGATAAAGTGAGATGCTGAACAAGAACTAGTTTGCTATGGGTAAAAGGTCCCTCAAAGATTCATGATGGTCATAGAAATACCATACAGTTACCTATAATGCAGTTCTAATGTCCCTACATCACAGCAAGTGGTTACTATTATTTTATGTTGCTCTACCAAAAAAAAGGCTCAATATTTGCTGTCATACTTACAGCACTTTATTTTTCATCTGAAGATTATTTCCCACAGTGAACCCTTTGTCTTCAATATGACACAATTCCATTCTGTTTCTAATATGTTGCTTTACCCATTTACTTAGAAAGGGAGTGCATTAATTTAATATGTTATTTATTTAATTTTTTGGAAAGAATATTTTATACTTTTTTTCTAGTGAAATAATTAATTCATATATTTATTTTTGTTTTTTGATTTATGTTCTTTGTCATCTTATAAACAGACTTCTGTGGGTCATTTATTCAGCTATGGGGAGTATTTAAATGAATTGCTGCTATGGAAGAGTTATTTACTTATCATTCTCTGCATTGTCGGTGAGAAGTGTGACATTTCCTGATCTGCTCACTCAGTTATGATAACAAAACTGATTAATCTTTGTAAAGTAAGGCTGCAACAACCCCCCACAGATTCAAAAGGTTTGTGACCCCAATGGGGAAAAGGGCATTGAATGTTGTGTAGTCTTTTCATGGGCAAAAAAATCATACATATTATAAGCAAGATCAGTAAAATAGAATAGCCAGTGAAAAACCATCCTAAACACAGTATCAACAAATCGTGTGCAAATTGAATGTGGCATGGACTCTGGAAGTTGAATAATATAGAAGTGACATATAAAGGGAAACATGTCTCATCTTGTGCACTGATGATATGTGGCATTGCCAGGATTATTCTATAGGTAGGAAAATATACCCTAATATGAAGTAAAGCTACATTTAGTGAATAGTTGTCCTTTAAGAAGATCGCCTTGTATCTTCTGAGCTATCTGCAACCTAGCTGTAGAGTTTGTCTAGCAGCTCTAGCACTTCATTATCTATTTTCCTACTTCATTCAGACAATATTTAAATTAAATATGTACATCAAACCATCGCTGAAGCAGTTGGTTTCCTGGCAGGTGCTGGTAATAAAGGTGGTACTTGAGGGTAGAAATGCTAGGCAGGGAGTTTTAGAAGGAAGAACTCTGTACAGGCCACTAACATAATGAAAAGAAAGACTGAAGACAAAATTATTTTTATTTAGCATAGTTCCATTGCTTTTGGATCAGATATGTGAGATATTCCACACACATAATCTGGTGTGCTTTTCACAGCAGATGGCAAGCACTGTACATGTATGTTGTTTGCTTGCATTGGATTGAGACCATTTGTACGTCTCCTCTTCATTTTTTGTGTTTTCTCTAGCAGACTGTTAATGCTTTATGCTAGTTGATGGTGTTAGGCCATGTTAGTAAAATATATCGGTTATATGAGAGAGTTCTGAAGTATTTCTTTTGAGCTTTTATTGATTTAGTTTTGTTAAAGAGGAAAAATCTTGTTGAACCAAAGGTTTCTTTACAGCCTTAAAATGCAAGCTATGGGGCAATTTAATATAATTGTTTTTCAAAATAGCCATTTAATCTAAGCAGTGTGTCTTTTACAGGTGGAAGGAAGCAGGTCTTCCACTGCAAAATCTGCACAGATAGGGGTGAGCATACAGACTCTGGTAAAACAGCATCTGGAAACAAGAGCTGAACACTGGAATTCAGAGGTAGAAGCATTAAGTACTGCGATACCTTGCCATTTGAGAAATAATGTCATGTCTGGAATATGGATGAACATAGCACTAATGAGCTTTCAGTGACCAGTGCCTTTTCCTTTAAGTATGCAGGTCTAACTTATGACTATCTGTTGTGTGTCACTTTGCACTGCTTTATTAACATTAGGATCACACATTGCAGAGTAGGTCAGGGCAGGCTCTTTTAGGACAGTTTACATGTAGTACATCTTGTATGTTGTTTCCATTTACATGCATGTCTATCTATCTGTCTGCTTATTTGTCTGTCTGTATATCTACTTTTTGATAATCAGTCTGATCTGTGAATTTTCAGAAGGTTTATAGGTTCGGAGACATGTACTAGGCTAATGACCACTGGGGCCTTTTTATACCTAGCCATGCATCCACCCTTGATAACTGTAAGCAGGGGCTTGGGAGATGAGATTGTTTACAAGTAGGGGCCTGAGAGATGAACCATTTACAGGTTGCCTGTGCCCATTATAGATATAGATACCAAACCAGGGATAAATTTCCAGTTTCCCATGCAATTGTACAAGTTGCACTTGAATTGGTTTAGGGAAGAACTCTGCATCACATGGATGGGAAGTCTGTTCCAGAGATGGGGTAGTCTCTAAGATACATGCCTGTCTCTCCAGCATGTCACATTTATATCACAGGTAAGATTTAAGACTTTAGAACAGGTAATTCTGGTGCTGTTTGTTTTGCAGATGTTTAAGAGGTCCATTAGGGTGGGATCTAACAATGCCTTTTATGCCAGCCATAGATATCCCTTCACCAGCCTGTAGGAGACAGAATGCAGGGATAGAGCTTTGAAGTGGTCTGTATAGGACATGTTACTCACATCCTGTTTTCTTTTAGTGAGAAACCTCTGTGGATATTCCAATTGTTGGATGTGCCTGGTTAGGTACATACCAAATGAAGCATTGTGCTCAATGATAGGTCTGATGAATGGCAAATTCAGTGGAACAATGACCTTCTTGGACCTAGCTGACATAACTTTGTTTATAAGGTGCACAACACAAAATTATTTCCTCACTGCTGTAGACATGTGATCTTCAAAGTCTATATTATTAGCTATGTGTGTCCCCAAGTTCCTGACTACTAGGTCGACTCTTAGGGGTGTTTTGTCAATATGATAGTTACCAGAGGTGGATGACTTCCCAAAGGATACTATTATGCTGTTCTTGGCATTTAGTTTTTGTCCATGGCCCTGACACATTTTTCTGTGTCAGCCCTTCTTGGAGAACATTAGTGTCAGTATGAGATTCCATGACTGCTCCGAATTTGTAACTGTCTGCAGATTTGGTTATCCAGAAGCCCTTGACATTCACCTTGACTTTGGGGAAGTAGTCACCTAAAAGGAGCGGTCCCAGGACTGATCCCAGAGGGACTCCACTGGTGACTGGCCTCTTTGTAAAGGTGGACTTCCCTATTCTAACTTTCTGAGTTCTGTCTGTGAGCCAGCTGGTTACCAACCAGGCGACATAAGGGTTTATACTTAACATCTTGAGTTTGTCAACAATCCCTGAGTAGGATATTTCATCAAATGCCTTGGCCAGGTCAACCTAGGCAGTGGAACCATTTTGCCCTCATCCATTGCTTTGGTGACTTTCTTAAAGAAGTCCAGTAGGTTGAGTAGGCATAATCTGCCTTTGACAAAACCAAGCTGGGTTGGGTCCAGTGTCCTTAGGTTTTCTATGTCATTACTGATCATTTCCATGATAATTCTTTCCATCGCTTTGCATATGAGACTAGTGAGATGTAGGGGCCTGTAGTTTCCAGGGTCTGCAGATGGCCCACCTTTGTACAGAGGGATGACTGTTACTGTTCTCAGTTCATGAGGCATGAAGCCTGCTTGGAGGCTACAGTTAAATAGCGATTCCAGAGATTCTGATAGGTCATGTTTCATGTGTAGAATATGAATGGACAAAGTATGTGCTTAAGGAAATTGAGTATGTGACAATCTGCATGCATTAAGATGGACTTTGTACTGCAAACTCTGAGTAAACTGTGAATAGTGGAAAAGTACTGAAAAACAGGAGCCTGCTTGAACGCAGGAAATGTGCCTTATAAGGAAGTGCATCCGATTTTCCTTTTCTGCCTAGAGATGTAGTAATGTGAACTGTTTTAAGCCTACAGGTAAACCACTGATTGGCTAATTGTCTTTTGTACTAATTTAATTGGTCTAGTTTATATTTTTGTACTGGCAGCAGTATCACCAGCATATAAGCTTATGCATTCCTTTGTTCGGGGAGTCTCCCTGGTACTTTCCATGAGGCTCCCACACGTGTGTAATAAATACCAATGAAAGAGAGGAAGAAGTGTCTTGTCTTCATTTAAGGTAAAATGTTAAATGCAACAATTGGTGCCATTTACTCAGATCTGAATTGACAACAGCTGCGACAGTTGGGGATTGAACAAAATACTGCTAGTGAAAGGGCCCAAGACAGAATTTTCTGTTCTGGCAGCGTTTCTTTCATTTCCTGTACTTGCCTGCTTTAAAATTTGATATTGATAATTTTATAGGAATGTAATAGTTCCTCTCATTCAGTTGTTTTGAGGTAAGTGGCATGCATTTCTTTTCTGCTATTGATTGTGCAGTATGAGAGTGGTGGTTAAAACGAAAAACTGGTGACATAAGAGTGAAAGGAGATACGAGAGTGGGGAAAACGACGTTTACAAAATGTCACAGCTAAATCTGTAAAATACAGTATAGCTTATTGTGTGAAATTGGGAGCGAGTGTGGGAATCATAAAAGTGCCAGAAAGAGGTACACCAGCTGGTTATATGTATTTTTGTGTGTCCCGGGACAGTAGTATGTTTATAAGTCAGTGTGTCACCCTCACTGAGGGTGATGGTAAACTCGCCTTTCCAGAAAATGGTAGTTTTAATAAAAATATTTTGCTTAATCTCCAAGGAAAGTTAAGGAAAAAAGGGAGAAGAATACCAGGGTTGTGCTGGGCAGCATTTGATGATTGGATGACAGAGGTGAAAGAAAGAGAAAAGGATTCGGTTATTAGTAGCCTAAAAGATAATCAGCAAAAATTAAAAGAGCAATTGAGGGAATTATGACACACTGCTAGTAATTTAGATGTAGTAAACGGTAAATGCTTGAAGAACCCACCCTTTAAAGGGCTTTATCCTGTAAAGGAATTAGCAAAATTGCAAATAACTGAATCGTCAGAAGATGATAATGCCTGGCTCCCCCCACCACCGACTGCACCACCGATTGCACCCCCACAGTATCAGCCCCCCCTCGCTCAACAAGGAGCCAAAACACAGCAACCAGATTCCACCACTAAAGATTCCACCCCTAGAAAGGGAGAACAAGCTGTGGACAGCCAGTCTAGTGAATCTGATTCAGAAACAAGCGATAGAAAAAAGGGGCCAAGAACTCATAGTAAGACTCATAAAGAAGCAAAAGCCGTAATGTATTTAAATCTAAACCCTACTATAAAGGAAAAGGGAAGCGACATTTACATCAATGAAGGAATTTTGGCCAGTTCCCCACTATAATTCACAGTGGGGATGGATATTTTGGGCCAGATAAATTTAATACAGATTCAGAATCGGAGTCATCAGATGACGACAGATTGTTACCTTTGAGGGAGGTACCTAACCCAGCCCATGCTAGAAGTGCACAGGAACCACTGACCGTTGTAGTACCTAGGGCGTGATTTGTGGTTGATTTACAAGCCATTACCAAATCACTACCGCCTATCCGTACTAATCCAGTTAAGTTCCAGTGTGTGCTGGCGGGACATATTTGTTTACAAAATCCTACAATAGAAGAAGTCAGGGCAGTTTTTCAGTACGCCATACCGGCTGATCTGATGAAATGGATTTGGGACCATGCTAATGTCCCTACTCCAATTCCAAAAGATGATGCAAAAGGAGATAATGGGTTTGAAGCGGTCAGACAGCATATAGTAGATGCTATTATGGTAATAGTCCCACCCACACCCAACTGGCCCAAAATCAAGACAGTTCTTCAAAAAGAAGACAAACCTGTGGACGAGTACTTAAATCATCTCACTGAAGCCTTTGAGGCTTACTCTGGTTACCCAGAACCCACCAAAGGGCTGGCACAGAGCAGATTGTCAGCTGCCTTCATAGATGGGTTATGCCCACAAGTACGGGATAAGCTAAAGGAAGTATGTTTAAACTGGCCTAGTCTTGGACTGCATGAATTGGTCACACAAGTGCAATACCTCTCCGACCACTTAGCATAGGAAAAAAAGGATTTACAGGAACAATTGGTTAAAGTGCAGATTCAGATGTGTACTGCCTTTGGGCAGCGTGGGCGGGGAGGACGAGGATGAGGAAGAGGGAGAGGTGGATGCCAAGGGGCAGGAAACCAAAATAGACAAAACTGGCAGGAAACACGATCAGCCCCACCCCAAAGCTATAATAATCAGACGGAGTGTTTCAATTGTGGCCAAGTAGGGCATTGGAGAAATGAATGTCCTAACTGGCTGAGCAACCTGTCCCACCCACTGATACATCACCTCAGCGGAATTCTAATTGGACCCCATCCAATCGGCAGCCATCACAATGAAGGTTCCCTGAACAAAGACAACAGCAGTTGTGCCCTTTCATCCCTGTGGATCAAGATGGACCACATGTTATGTTACTTGTCAAAAATGAACAGTACCCATTATTGATTGACACTGGAGCAACCAAATCTATGTTAGCTGGCGAAGCAGCAATAAATGTCCCCCTCTCCAATAACACAACTAGAGGGGTAGGTGTCTCTGGTATTCCTATTGAATATTCTGAAACTGTCCCAGTTCCAGTAACTTTGGGAATTTTACAAGACAATCATGCATTTTTAGTAGGACCCTCAGAACCTTTAAATTTATTGGGGAAAGATTTCCTCTGTAAGATGGGAGCAACCATCTTCTGCACAGCTAATGGAATATATTTACAAGTACCTTTAGATAAACAAGATAGTATTTTGGCTACTTTAGATGAAACTGTCACTCTGCAAACAATGTGGCTGCAGTCTGATGTCGATAAAAATAAGCATTTAAATTCATTATCCTCTCATCTATGGACCGTTCATGATAATGATGTTGGGTTCCTGATTTCAGCTACTCCTGTAAAGACATTTACTGTAAATCCATGTTAAAACATGGAGCAAAGTTACCTCGGGTACCACAGTACCCTTTGACGGCAGAGGCTACATCTGGTATTACCCCCGTCATTTCTGCCTTGGTACAACTAGGAATCATAGTACCTACAACAAGTCCATGTAATACTCCAATTCTACTGGTAAGGAAACCTGGTAAACAAGCTTACAGATTTGTGCAAGACTTGCAAGAAGTCGATAAAGCTGTCTTGCCTGTTTTTCCAATCGTACCAAACCCAGCTATGATTTTAAGCTGTATCCCACCTACAGCACATTGTTTTACAGTTATAGATATTTCATCAGCTTTATTCTCTATCCCAGTACATTCAGATAGTCAGTATTTGTTTGCATTCACTTATAAGGGCCAACAGTATACTTGGACCCGACTACCCCAAGGAAATGTAGAATCTCCAACCCTGTTCTCTGGAGAGATGCACAGACAACTACAGGATTTACATTTACCACCATGTTCAGTTTTGGTTCAATATGTAGACGATATTCTTATAGCTTCACAAGATACTAAGTCTTGTATAGAGGACTCACTTTTAGTTTTAAAGTTTTTAGCTGAACGAGATTTTAAGATAAATAAATCTAAACTGCAGTTCTGTCAAGAAAAGGTACAATACCTGGGACACATAATTTCTATGGGTTCATGTCAAATACTTCCAAGTAGAATTACCTCCATTCAGACTGCCCCCTATCCTGTAACTCAGAGGCAACTCAGGGGGTTCCTCGGCCTAGCAGGTTATGACAGTGGATGCCCAATCTTTCAAAAATGTTGGCCCCTCTGTTACAGCTTCTAAAAAAGGAGGTCACAGACCCTCTGACTTGGTCCCCTGAACATGAAAATGCCTTTCAGGCTATTAAAACAGCACTGATAAATCCACCTGCCCTGGGGCTCCCAGATTATTCTAAACCCTTTGTTTTCTTCTGTTGTGAAAGAAACAAGACTGCCCTGGACCTGCTGGCACAAGCGCGCATGGGAGGCTATCGACCTATAGCTTATTACAGCACTCAGTTAGACCCTGTTGCTTCTGGCTATCCACCCTGTTTATAAGCGGTGGCAGCTGCGGCTGTTTTGATCGATATGGCAGCACCATTGACTTTAGGACATGACACTATACTAGCAGTACCTCATGCGGTGCAAGTGTTACTCTTAAAAACAAAAACACAGTATCTTTCTAATGCTCGCCTCACTAAATATGAGTTAAGTTTATTAAGTAATCCCGCTGTTCAAATTACACATTGCCCACCACTAAACCCTGCTTCATTGATTCCAACTAGTGATGAGGGCAAACCACACGACTGAGTGCTTGTAGTTAACACTGTTTTTTCTCCTAGGTTAGATTTGCAAGATGTTCCTTTGCTTAATCCTGATTTAGTTCTTTTCATAAATGGGTCCTGTTTATGAAATAGTTTTGGTGAACTCCAGGCTGCATGGTCAGTCTGCTAACCATCTGAGGTTTTACAAACTGGACAATTACCACCTGGCACTTCTGCACAAGCCGCGGAATTAGTGGCAGTTTCGCATGCATGTAAAGTGGTCAAAGACAGATCTGTTACTATTTATACTGATTCACATTATGCCCATGGTGTTGTTCATGATTTTGGTACCTTGTGGAAGGAAAGAGGGTTTTTGACATCCTCTGGGACACTGATTAAAAATTACTTGTATATTGATCATCTCTTACAGGATTTATTATTACCTTCTAAAATTGCTGTTGTCAAGTGTGCAGTTCACCAGTCTAACGACTCCCTAGTAGCTAAGGGAAATAATTTGGCTGACTGGGCTGCCAAGCAGGCTGCTCTTTCACATACTGTTCAGGGACAATTTCTGCAGCCTATCTTATAAACAGTTACTTTTGACACTACTGTTTTAAAAACTAAAGTGAAGCATCGGAATCAGAAAGAAAAACATGGTTGGCCCAAAGTTGTTTCAAACGCTCTGATTCAATTTGGCAACATCCTGATGGCAGATTAATTTGCCCTATATCTATGCTAAATTCTCTTATAAAAGCATATCATTTGCCAGCTCATGTAGGGGTACAAGCATTAATCAAACAAATCCAGAAGGATTGGTTCATCCCAGGACTTTCTGCTTCTGTGCAACATTTTTTGAGCACGTGCTCCATTTGTTTACAGCACAACATTTCAAAAGGCATTCTGGCTCCAGCTCAACCGGTGCCAAAACCAGTGGGACCATTTTGTGCCTTACAGTGGGACTTTATTGAACTCCCACCTTGTACTCATTTTAAATATGTTTTGACTGTTGTTGATATTTTTTCGGGGTGGTTAGAAGCCTACCCATGTGCTAAAAATGATGCTATTTCAGTTGCAAAAAATTGTGTTATGAATTGATACCTCGTTTTGGTGTTCCTTGTCAGATATACTCTGACCGTGGAACGCACTTTACTGCTAACTTAGTTGAATCATTGTGTACAATGCTAGGCATTACTTTGAAATTCCATTGCCCATATAGACCACAGGCATCAGGTATTATTGAATGAATGAATCAGACCTTGAAAACTAGACTTGCTAAAGTCACTTCAGAAACAGGCTTAACTTGGGTGCAGGCCTTACCACTAGCCTTACTTTCTATGCGAGCACAACCACATCCTACTAAGGGTCTTTCTCCACATGAAATTCTCATGGGTCGCCCTCTGCGTATGCCCATGACACCACCACCACCCTTTTCTGAATATGATGCATTTGATAATGATATTCTCTTGTACTGCAAATCTCTTGTTTCCTTCCTACAGTTTCACCACCGACAAGTAGCAGCTGCTCAACATCTTCCAGATCCTTTCCTGTCATCCACCCTACAACCAGACAATTGGGTTTATGTTAAGTCCTTCTCTAGAAAAACAGTGCTCCAGCCATGCTGGAAGGGCCCCTTCCTGGTTCTTCTGACAACGTCATCTGCTGTGCGACTGCAAGGATCTCCAACCTGGATCCACATTTCCCACGTCAAAAAAGTTGTGCCATCCAAAGACCAACAGCCTTTATCTTTTTCAACTCCAGATTCTCCTCCCATTGCTACTTGTACTTGAAGTAGAACTGTTCCAGTACCTGACTATGCCTAACATTTACCCATTTGGAAAACTCCAAGCTCCTGACACTACGCAGACTCAACAACCATTTCCACAAAAATATTGGACAGCCATTTTGGTGGTCATTCTTGTTGTACTGTTATTTTTAATGTGTCCATTTTTATTTCCTGCTCCATTGACGAATCACACCAAGCGAGCTATTTGGCATCCACCTTTCAACACCTACCAAGCTATTAAATTTGCCTGTGCATCATCCCTCAATGTCTCTGACTGTTGGATCTGTACTGCTTTACCTACTGTTCATGGAGAATTGATGCTAAGTACAGTCCCTTTAGGGGCTAATGAAACCTGGATGAATCTGATCTATGACCCTTCAAATGTCACTTCAAAAGACAGGATAGCATTACATCTGTTTAACCGTCAAATTAGAACTGTGTGTTTTCAGAAATTTGGTAAAGTCAAGGTAGGATGGAGTTTTTGCAATGTGACAGTTCCCTATAGGTGTAATAATAACTCCTCCTACTGTAACACAACCTACGATTCATTTTGTAAACTGGTGCATAAAACATATGAAGAGGTAAGAAATAATTCCGTCCTATATCAACAGCTGGGATTGATTGATAAGAAGGTGTTTCATTCTGAACAAGGTTATATAGATAGTAATATCATCACTAAGGTGGAAAATTGCTACTTTGTGTGTGGTAAAAGAGCCTATAAATGGCTACCAGGAAACTGGTCTGGTAACTGTTTCTTAGGTTATTTAGTCCCAGCCATCCGACATACATCTGCTTTACCTCAAGGAAAAATTCGGAATGTTCAAGAGGTTAAAAAGCTTGCCAATCCAGTAGGCCAAATTGACGCTTCATGGATTTATCATCATGACTTAGCTCATGCTGGCACCAAAGGACTATCTCATATGGACTTGGGTGATGACATCATATCGTGGGCTGGTATAATTCCAGCATACGGAGTAGTAAAATCAATTTGGGAACTGAGAAAACTGTCCAAATTGCTTAAAGTATTAAGCAATGCCACATTTTCTGCTTTAGAACTTAGTGACTGATGAACTGTCTGCTATGAGAGCTGTAGTCCTCCAAAACCGTATGGCTCTCGATTTCACCCTAGCGGCGAAAGGGGGAACTTGCGCTTTAATCCAGGAGGAGTGTTGTACGTTTATTCCTGACAATCAGCACAAAATTGAAAGTCATCTCGAACTTATTCAGAGAGTTTCCGAACTCTCTAAGGCCAAGGAGGCTAATAACTCAACGTGGGCATGGTTAACCAACCTGTTCTTTGGTTGGGGAGGTGGACTATTGAAGTTAATTTTATTAATTGCAGTATTAGCTCTTATTGCTTTTCTTGTTGTGTTTTTAATCAAAGCACTGATTTTGAAATTAATGTCTTTTAAGACTACTAAAAAGGTGCCAACATTTTATATGCCTGCAGTCATAAATATGGATGATGAAATAAAAATGTGTGACAATGTTGAAGGAACCGGCCATATGGTTATGTTAGACTTAGGGCAAATGTATGATAGACTAAATGGTGATGCTTACACAGCATCAAATGGGGGATTGTAGAATATGAATGGCCAAAGTATGTGCTTAAGGAAATTGAGTATGTGACAATATGCATGCATTAAGATGGACTTTGTACTGTGAACTCTGAGTAAACTGTGAATAGTGGAAAAGTACTGAAAAACAGGAGCCTGCTTGAAAGCAGGAAATGTGCCTTATATGGAAGTGCATCCAATTTTTCTTTTCTGCCTAGAGATGTAGTAATGTGAACTGTTTTAAGCCTATGGGTAAACCACTGATTGGTTAATTGTCTTTTGTACTAATTTAATTGGTCTAGTTTATATTTTTGTACTGTCAGCAGTATCACTAGCATATAAGCTTATGCATTCCTTTGTTTGGAGAGTCTCCCTGGTACTTTCCATGAGGCTCCCACACGTGTGTAATAAATACCACTGAAAGAGAGGAAGAAGTGTCTTGTCTTCATTTAAGGTAAAATGCTAAATGCAACACATGCTATTTAGAAGGCAGCCTGGGATATTCTCTGGGTCTATCAATGTAGTGTTCTTGGCCTGAGAGCATTTAGGACCTGTTCCATAAGGATAGTAGGAAGAAGTTATATTTGATGGTATTTTCTGAAGGGAGGCTGAGGTATGACCAGGATACTGAAGAAGTTTTCCAGCTTCTACAGCAGTGGGCAGTATGCATCACTGACTACCTTACTGGAAGATGTTACAGTGTATGCTAACTTTACTGAAGGATTGCAAGAGGAGATTAATGTTGAAATGATGAGCACTGACTCTTTTGTTAAATCTGTGCAGGTGAATGTCATCTTAAGCCTTTCTTGCTGATTCATCCAAATTACTGCAGATTATCTTGCACACCTCTCATCCGGCCAATAACTGTGAAATGAGTGACTTCAAAGGGATTCCTTCTACACCCAGGCATTACAACTATGGCTCAGCCGTTGATAGAATAATCTTCTGGAAATATGACAGTCTAAAGAACTGTAGAACTGTACCAAAACCAAAGTACACCCTTGTTCTGACAGACACAATAAACTGTCTAGCTTTTGGCCGAACACAACATCATTGCTACATTTTTTTTTCATTTGACTTGCCACAACCCTCAGGCTTGCCTCCTGTCAATTTGGATGTGTTGTATAATGTCTAGTTCTTAGAAAGGTTTTACACATATGGATAATTGATATATACTGCAAAGGTCAACAGCATGGGGAATGGGGAGATGGACTGCATTTATATAATAAACACTTCCATATTTAATTACTAGGTAGGTTATCTGAGACTTGAAAATGACACAACACTCTGCATTATTTTTGTCCTTGATATTGCCACATGATGGAAAAACAGCCATCTACTAATAAAACCAACAGTATACTTGCCACTAATGAAACTTCTGTGTAAAATCACACTAATTTCAATACTATTTATTTTATGAACTATATCAGAGCATCAGTCTTGATTGTTTCATGGTGATCTGAACAATGAAAAATGTCAATGACAACATTTTAAATTTTTGAATTTTCAGAATATATAGCTGGAGCATAGCTGGTAATGGAAGTGCCCTTCTGTTATGTCTGGCAGTTCAGTGCATAGGATTAAAGGGTAAGAATGACCTATTAATAGAAAAGTCACACAAGCTGCAGTGTCAGCAATTGAGAAGAATAAGAAGACTCCTGTAGTCAAAGGTTTGATTCCTGCAGTCATCATTTGCCTGTTATGTGATTTTGAAAATGTCATTTATCCACATAGGGCACCTCTACCTAATGGGTTTACATAGCTAAGAAATAAATATATCAGTGTTGAAAAAGCATACCTGCATTTTGTTGGGCTAAATTTACTGAAGAGTCAGAACTAGATGAAACCAATTGGTTGAAGTTTCAATTCAATTTTTTTTTTTTGGTGATTAAAGTCCCTTTCTATCCCTCATTCCCAGTCTCCCCAGTTCCATGAATATTCCTATGTGGAGAAGGAAACAGAAAACAAAACACATGGAATCACTGCTAGTTCACAAGTAGAAAGTGCACTTTGCAATGATCTTTTATGTAAAAAGGTGATCACAGTTCAAAATCAGTCTCATCCACTTTACACTTGACCCGGTGTAGGGAAGCCACTGACAAATGGTTGCACTTCAGAGTAACCAACAAAACAAAAATTCAGGCTGAGAAATGTCTCATACAAATAAAGTTTAATAAAGATAAACTAACTTAGACGTGCAAAGCTTTCAGGCATAGCCCTTCCTCGGTGCATAATCAACAATCAACTCAACCAAATGCATTTAAGTACCTCCAATAAAAGCCATGTGACACAACCCACCAATAACATTACTTGATTAATTAATACTGATAGCAAAAATAACAGTAAAAAATTTTGTCAGAAACAATAATACTTTCTGAATACATTTATAAGATAAAGCATTTATAAAAAAATTAAAAAATAATACAGTATCTGTACTGCATTTGTTTTTTAAATAAAATTGGTTTTATATTTTTTATATTAACTGCAGCATTAAAACCTGGATGTCTATCTGCACATAACCTTAGTATCCATTCATATTTCTAGTTTCCAAAACATTATTGACATTACCCCCTTTGGGTTCTTTGTAATCACATATATAACCCTGAACTTAAAATCATGACTTACACCATATTCTAATATATGCTTGGCTAATGCATTCGTAAATGCATCTGCGAATCTCAAATTGATGCTCAATAATACGATCTTTTAATCTTCAATTGCTTTGCACATCTAAGTTAGTTTTTTTTAACTTTATTTGTATGAGACGTTTCTCACCCTGAGTTTTTGTTTTGTTGGATATTCCGTGGAGTACTTGAGGCTGAGTTTACTACTATATTGTTCCATCTTTTTGCTGAAATTCAGAGTAAACCAGCATCTTGCAAGCAGCGACTGCATGGCATCTTGTAATTTTTGCTGTAGGAATGTTGATTGACAAGCTGCAAATGTCTAGCTTAAAAGTCAATCAAACAATTGCAGTCGGAGGTGGTTTGTGAAGAAGCTGTACTACAATATCAGTCAGTGAGAAGAAAAAGAAGTATAAGGATCAGCATTATCTAATGGAAAAGTGCTTATTAAATGTTAAAATGGTGCTTATTACATGTTAAAATGGTCATGGTGCTTATTAAATGTTAACATGGTCGTGGTGTTTATTACATGTTAAATTAGTCATGGTGCTTATTACATGTTAAATTAGTTATGGTGCTTATTAAATGTTACAATAGTCATGGATCTTCTAAAGATTAGTCCATGTGCCTTGCACCCACTGAGTGCTAGCTCAGACTCCAGCTTCCCTGTGATGTGACCTGAATCAGAATAAATAGAAACAGAATAAGTGAATGGATGAACGAATGAATATGTTTTTGTAGGTGATCTGATTGCGAGGGCATATGCTGTAAGACTTCATGGGAAACTGGAGTAGTAAGAGAGAGAAAAAAAAAAGTCAAGAAAAATAAAGAAACTGAAGTGAAATCCAAACTTCTTGTAAAGACCAGGCAACAGGCAGGTGCATAGGAGTGGAGAAAGGTAACGGAGCAGAGGCAAAGAGCTGTACAAGACAGAACAGAAAAAAAATGAAAATCATTGTTAAAGAAAAAATAATATGGATAAATGGTGATTAGTACAAAGATAAGTGTGTAGTTTTGGTTTCATCTTGTAATAAAAGAAGCCAAAATGGTAAATAATACGAGACAGCTGCAGAACTGAATTGTTCTGTATTGGAAATGTTTGCAGAAAACATATGTATAGCTCCTTTCTGGAGAAAATATAAAATGGAAGAAAATATGCAGAAGAGTACAGTAGGAGGCATAGCATGCAAGTGGACAATCAGAAGCAAAAAAAATAGTAACTTGTTTACACTACAAATAGTAGTGTGTTGGTGCTGTTTTTCATAAAAAATCGGGTATCTGCTTTGGGATAGGACATCTATCTTAGGATTGATGACATGCATGGCTAGGCTTAAAAAAGGCCCTAGTGGTCATTAGCCTAGTACACACATATGAACCTATAACCTGATTTGGAAAAGAAGAGTTCCCTGAGAGTTGTTGGTAATAACTTTCTAATCTGTACTGAGCTGGCACTTGTGGCCATAACTTTCTGTCTCATTTTAGCCAATTGATGGGCAACCATCCCTCCCTTTCTGTGTGGTGAAATGCAAAAGATACCTGGCAGTCTGATCATTCTCATCCATTGTAGATAAGGAGACACATTTGTGGTTGAGTTGGGTGGTGGATTTTCAGGCTTAGGTCATGGTGCAAGTTTCTCACCAGAACATATACAGCTACACAGCAGAGGTGCATATGTGTTTCATATTACAAAGAGAAATACAGATAGCACAGGTGCACCAGTGCAACCTAGATCTGCTTTTGTGCACTCACAGGAGCACCATAAGGATGTGCTTACTGGTGCTGGAACTGTTGGTCTGAAAGCTAGGGCTGACATGCTGACCTCATGCATATCAGCCTACTTGTGCAGTCAGGCACAACTAAGGCATAAGTGTGGCCCATGCGTTAACACATCAATGACATGACTCCTATTTTAAGTCTGAATGAACATGTGAGGAGCTTGCTGCAGCAATGGAGATGTCCTAATAGCATTAACAAGCTGTGTCATGAGATTGTTACATGAATCCCATCAACCTGTGAACTTGTGCATTTGCTGTCAGATACTCTGCAGCAGTGGACATCTCTGTCTTGCATCCCCCCAGGGATGATTGCAGCACCATCAACCCAATTAGCTGATGCACCAGCAGTATCACTTTCATGCACAATGACATTCTCATAATGTATATGGGGAGGAATCATGTGTGGGCACATCCTCTGCTCCAGGGTTTAGGCATGTTGCTGTGCACACTTGTACATAAATTGGCAGAAGGAGAAAGCTGTACTTACCTCAGTGCCACAGACTGAAACCCTAAGGGGACATGGACAGATGAGGGCAAGTGAAACATAAGTACAATCTTGTACCTCTTCTGGATGACAGGGTAGGGGTAGCAGTGCTCGGTGGGGTTATAGTAGGAAGTGCGATCCTGACCTGTATGTGTTCATGTGGATGTGGATGCCCACACCTTGTGTCTATAGCTTGGGTAATGATGGCACCTATGATCTGATATTTTGGTTACATTTACACACACAGTTCCTTTGCCATTATTACATATATCACATTACACTATTACTAATATAGTTTGCCTTTATTTTAGATGTATCACCTTACCTTCATCTGAAGACCCGAGAGATGATAGTGTCTGTGTGTGTGTGTGTGTGTGTGTGTGTGTGTGTGTGTGTGTGTGTGTGTGTGTGTGTGTGTTTCTCTGCCCCTTGACAAGGAGGTAGTGGTGGTTCATCTTCCTCTCATTAGTCACTCTCTTATTCCATCTGGGTGGCTAGATTTGCATGTGTCATGTTGTACAACATATATCAGGCTGTGAAAAAATTTGGTGAGCTATCTGTGATGTGTACTACAGTGTATTGCTGCAGTCATCCAGGCAATAAGAATGCCTGTTTAGGCTGGTTAAAAATGTGCTGAATGATGTCCCTTCATAGGCCAGCTGTGCTTATATCTCTGTGAACTTTATTGGTGTTAACAACCATGGTTCCAGCAGATATCCAGCATCAACTAGTTGACATCTATGAGGGATATATATAGTCTCAGATGCACTATACATGCCTCCGGAATGTCATATACTAGTATCTTGGTTATACTCCATGTGACAATTAGGCACTCTAATGACATTGCCTGTATGACTGAACACTCACATGTTCACTCTCTTATGAGTCGCAGACAACTCCTAGAGTGATTCTAGGGACAAAAGGAACAGTAGTCATACCCACTTAAGTATGCAGTAGTATAATCTGCAGTGGCTCAACATACTGTTACACAAGGGCCATCCACTATACCAAGAATGCTTTGTAGGCAGCAAACTGTCTGAAAACCTTGCATTATAGGGGGTTATCTCAGCCTATGCCTTCAGAATCATTATATACCAGTTTGTATAAGTTAGCAATCAATTCATGAACTCCTGCAGGATGTGGCTGTCTGGGATATACCACTTGTGTCATCTGCAGGCCTTTGGAAAGTGTGTTGCCAGGCACCATTAGGGATTTCAAGGTGGAGTGAAGGATGAGTATTTCTGAGGGGAAAGAGACCCTTTTACAATATATAGAAAGTAGAATTAGGTAGGGAAGACAGTGGGGGGACAGCTGTGGATGGAATAGGGGAGATAGGCAGGTAGCAGGGACCAGATAGGTTTCTGGCAAGGTTAGATACTAAGCTGGCCCAGAGGGAAACACACCCAAGCATCACTCACCTGAGTGGCCAATGTCATGCGCTAGTTACACAGCTAGTGGCACAATGGGTGGAACTTGCTGATCATATGACTCCACAAGCTGCTGCAGGAGACACTCCATACTGTCAAGGCAGGAATTCAGTTGCTGCCATATCTCAACAGCCACCAGCCTCTCCAACTGATTGGGAGACCAGGCAGTACCCTCTGAACTAATTTTAGAAGAGGAGTCTTCACCCCCTCCTGAGAAATGGCCACAGATGACACCAGTGACCCCCTCCAAGCCACTTGAGTAAGGAAACCATTAACCCCTGCTGAAAGGCAGATTTGGCAGCCACTGTTGACCCAGGTTCAGAGGCATTGGCTGGAATAGACTGTAATGGTCTCATCTTTTCCTCTTCCACAAATGGAGAGGCAGAAGGGCAAAACAATGAGAAAATGATTACATGCACATCTAACAAACACAACCAGAGATGCACAGTGAGTGGATACAGATGTCATACACACCCTGCTGTTAGGAGACTCATTCCATTCTTCTGTAACATCCAACAATATTAAACTTTTGCTCCTCTACTGCTGGAGGACAAAGCATGTTTTCCTAAATATGTGAATAAAATAATTAAGATACTAGAAGATAGCAGAATACTATAGTACAGAAAAAAAATACTTACAGTTCATTTCAGTCTCTCTCTCGCTTGAAATTCTGCCTCCCACTGATGAAGCAGTTCAAGGTGGGAACCACCTCACTAGTATTGCTTATTAGAAGGTCATAGTCCTGGCAAGGCATCCACCCTTCAAACTGGAGCAACATATGGGCCCACCAGACATTCTTCAAACTACCTGTGTGGAAAGAATGGGAAAATCCTCCTCTACCAGGCATACCATGTTGTTTCTCCACATTAAACAGTGTCTGAAGGCATGGTAGTCACTTACTCAGGTCCACTTCAGGAGCCAAATGGTAAGATGGATGCAGATTTGTGGATCATATGCCACACAGTACATTGCTGTACCATGTTGTGACTGCATGTTTCAGGTATTTCACCACAGGGCTATGAATGTATATAGTGCTGCAGCATGGCACCATGGATGTACATGTGCATTAATCATGAGTATACAGGCCACATACTTTATGGTCACAGTGATGTGCATGGGTACCACCTGCACTTTTAGGTAATACTATATGCTAGGGTGGCAATTCAGAAAGAGCAGCACTAAGAAGCTTCAATTTGCATAACCACCACAGTAATTGGCCCTTGTCACCACAATATAAAACATCAGTGTCATTTTTTGCAACATCACTCACTAATATGCTGGCATGGAAAAAAGGAATTTAAAGATTCTATAGACTTGTAGCTTAACAGAGTTAAGGAAGGCGTTCTGCCTAATAAACTACCTCAAAAAGAACAGCAAATCCTTCAGTGAAGATGCCAGTCACACTGAGGCAGATGTCATTATGCACATATTACTAAAAATCGAAGACACTGGCATGGCACTACACCATCTAATTGTGACTGTTTGTGTGGAGAAGCTGTAGACAATGGAAATCTTGTGAAGTGCATGCCACAGGAGATCTGGGGATCAAGGGCAATATGCTGAGACATGGCTATAATATACAATTGACTAGAGGCTTTGCCTAGTACTAACTGTAGATAATAAATAGGTAAGCAAAGTGGGAGGCAGTTGCCATGGCTATAGTACGAAAACGGTGGGTCTGTGCATAGCACTAAATGAAAATGATAAATAGGTGCATAAGGAGGAGAAGGCTGTGACCATAGCTGTGGTCATCCTGTAGCATACCATGCACATGCACTGATTGATGTGCTTTGTCCTTTTCCCACAGATGTACACATGCAGTCATGGCAACATAAGGAAGAAAACACTTGGAAAATTTCAAAACTCAGAAGAAAGAAGTGCTACTGCTGACTCTCCCCACATACATGGCATGTGCCTCCTGTGCAAAGGCACTGCATACAAGGAGTATCAGGACCAGATTTGGTACAGACTGATACAGGATGTTAATGCTGTGGGTGGTCATAATAGGTCTCTACATAATAGGTCTCTACATTAAGCCTTATGAGCAGTTACTGATATGATTCTCCATGCAAAGGAAAAGACATGAGATATTGTGACACTCAAGTCTATAACAAAAAAAGTGGGCCACCACCACTAATGTGGTTCACAAAGGCTGAGGTGATTTTGGTCTCATTTACTGATCAGGATGTATGTGTCACCTCCTCCCTAGGAGTGACTTAGCAATGGGAGCTACAGCATGAACAACCTATGCACTTTCTCAAATACCTATTTACACTATTCCAGCTCCCACCTATTTCATCAGAAGTATACAGTGATCAAGGGTCAGTTTGTAAGAATTGTACGCATGGTATCACAATTTGAAGATTTTTTGGATGAATTTGAACACATTAGGTCCATGTTCCTGGCCAGAGGTTATCCGTCTAGTCTGATCAATGAGTTAATGTATGACGTCATCAACAAATGTGAGAGGAACTTTTTTGCACCTATTTAAGTTTTTTACACTTTTTACATTTCTTACTCTTTTCATGATTTGTTTATGGTTTGTTATGGTAAACTAAGTTTAGGTGACATCTTTCAGTAAATATTAACAACCATGGAACATAATGTAATTTAAGCTATGTTGTAAAGACTTTTAATAGGAGTGTATAGCTTTAAATTTCATGAATGAAAGAAGGCTTGGTTCTCATGTGACCTAGGATGTTATATAAGCTCCATTTCAAATGTGTTTGGATTTTTACAGTTTTAGCTGAAGAAGTTTTGCATTTATTAAACTGAAAACTCTAAAACCAAACGTTTCAACAGCTTTTGAGTGTTTTTTGAGATTGTTTCCTACTGGAACCACAAGTTGGAGCCTCTGCAGTAACTTACTTTTCTACCTGTGTGTATGTGTGTGCACCTACCAACCAGAGGGTCCCCTGGGAAACCCTCTCACAGAAACCTTTTATATAAGTGGATGGATGTGTGTCAAATGTTTGATTCATGGGACCTGCCTGGATGGTACATGGTCACATTAGAAATAATGCCCTGGGCATTACATACCACCTGACAGTTAAGACAGTTAAAGTCTTTCCTGTTAATGTAGTGGTATTCATCTGAATAAACAGAGAGCTTGATGGGAATGTGTATGTGTAAACTATGACTACCAACATCTCAGGGAAATGGGTTATTTTATTTATTTTTATGTATACATTTGGTATGCACAGGATGAATTACATGGAAGGTTCTGAGAAAATTCAGCTATGCTTAGCCACTATTAACCTGTAGTTGCACTATGACTTTAACTTGTATTTCAATCAAAGCAATTAACTTATGAATGAACCAATTGTATTTTTACATTGATTTCAATTTGACTATAAATTAGAAAGCTGTATGTAATTATGTTGTTCTGAAGAAGTTTCCGGTCAGGAAATGAAAGCGCTAAACCTTTTGTAACCTTTGTTTTACTGTGTGGATTAAATTTGGTTCGACTACGAACTACAAGTGAGTCTGCCTTTATTGGGATCCTGTGCTCGGAGATTTTCACATTTATTGTTTTTTCTTCGTCTCCATGGTCCATTGGTTTTGTGTTACTTGTTTTTTCTCTAATGGAGCTGCAGGATTCTCGAGGGGCCTCACAAACTATGAGGAACGACAGATCTCTCATTGGTGAACTTACTCGCTTGATCCAGGCTTTTTCACAGCCGGATATGGTCACATCGGAATTAGAATCATCTATTCCTTGTGCACAACTGACAGTTAGTAACCAGGGTAGGACTCATACTAATCCAGGAGCGAGACCTAAAAGGAATGATGGAATGCCATTGCAGGGTTCCACTGGGACTAATGTTGAACACCCTGAGCCTAATACAAGCGAGAGAGGCAAAACACAGCTCAACACATGCTTTGTTTCGTCCTTGGACATGTATGTGGACATTAATTTTAATGAGTGGTTAAATAAAAGCTTCAGTCATACGGAGCTAAAAGAACGTGGTAAGAAACAAGACACTTCTTACTTGGAGAAGTGTAAACTTTTAAAAGGCTATATGTTAAAATTTAAAAACTTGAACCTGGATAATTGGTTTTTAACTGAATGTATTAAGAGGAAACATGTGCCTAAGGGTCTTAGACTCAATAAGTTTCCAAACAATATTACACTAGGCTCAGTGTTTTTTAAAGAAATTGTGGATATTTTAAATGATTGTGGTATAGCTCTTATGAGAGCTATGGTTAACAATAATAATACTTTAATTGATATGTTAAAGGAAAATATTGATAGAATTAACAAAGAAATTTGTGAAGATTTATTGTTCAATGTGCAAGAGTATAAACAGGATTATTTTAGAGTGTTAAATGATGTTGATTATAATATGGCCAAAAAGTATAAGAGAAAACTGGGCAAGTTAGATAGAGATGACTGGTCCTACGAAAAACAACAGGCATACACTGTAGGTCATAAAAAAGACTATTCTAACAATCGTTTTAACAGGAGAGAGTTTAAACAGGTAGGTTATTCTAATTCTTATTCAAATGTAGGACGCTACCATTGGGAACAAGTGGGAAATGAAACACAAATGGAAAATGGGAATGCTCATTACAATGGGGAGAACAGTGAGTATGAAGTCCCTTTAGAACAAGAGGGGCTCAGGAGATCTGAAAGGATCTGAAATTTGCCAGCACACCCAACATATGCACAAGTTATGGGGAAACACCCTCAGAGGCATCAAGGGAGCAGACATTACTGAGTAGTAATGACACAACACTAATTAGTTCCATTAGCAATGAGAATTTGGAGGTTACAAATAACAATATGGGTATGGAACAGTATGGGGCACTTCATTGTGAAATTAATGCAGACCATTGTGGTTTTAATAAAGTGAACAGCAGCAATTTTTCTATTTACAATTACACTGACATCAGCATAGATGACAGACATTTGTCATTATTTAAAAAAGGTTTCACCTTTGTTTCTGCTAAACACGTTGATTTATCTGAATTGATTCTTGATGTAAAACTATTCACCAGGAAATTAAATTTGGAGGTTTTAGCTTCCAATAGTGATCCACATGACTGCTGGGCTACCAGACCAAATGGTGACTTAGTGAGGAGAAGTACATATAACCCCCCCCCTACATAATGATATTAGTAATTTTGAAAAGGTGTTAATTAAGGAAATAAAATCTAGTTATTATAAAAACAAAAACAGATATCCTTACACCAATTTGAATTTAGAAGAAAGGGCGACTTTGGACGAAATTACACAGTATTACCCTAAAATTAGGATTATGAAGCCCGACAAAGGGGATGGGGTTGTTTTAATGGAAAATTGGTCATACATTGCTAAAATGATGGAGATTTTGGACACAGAAGGACGTTATACTATTACATCTAGAAATGAGCTTAATATAGCATACAAAAAGATAGACCTTATTATTGAGGACAATTTGCTTCAGGGGCTAATTGATGATAAATGATATAGATATTTTAAGGTTGAAAAAAACAGTTCTCTCTACTATATTTGGCATCCCTAAGGTGCATAAAGACAACCAAAACCCACCATTAAGACCTATTGTGGCATTAGGTGGTTTCAAAACCCAGCCATTAGCTATTTATGTAGATACAAAATTAAAACCTTTCCACAAACTATGCCCACATATTTTATTTGATTCCTGGGATCTTTTAAAGAAAATAAATCAAACAGAATTTGAACCTCAGTACTCATTTCTCATTATTGATGTTAAGGATCTATTTTCTGTTATACCACACAACACAGGTTTGGAGTGGTTCGAATATATGTTAACAGATTTTAAGTTTCTTAACAAATATGAATTCAGGCTGGTGTTGGAAAATATGGAGCTAGTCCTTAAAAACAATTACATTTATTTTCAGGGAGACATTTTTCACCAGTTAGATGGGGTGGCTATGGGGGCAGCTTGTGCCCCCATTTATGCTAACATAGTTATGCTATATTGGGAATTACATTATGTATTTACCTCCCCATTTATGGCTAATATTGTGAAATATTTTCGTTTCTAGGACAATATTTTTATAGTTTGGAAGGGCACAGAGGTTGATATACCCAATGTTATGGAGTTTTTTAACAAATCTACTGAATTTCCTAGGTTTACTTATGAATTTAATACAGATGAGATACACTACCTTGATGTATGTATAGCGAAGGACATTTTGAATAAAAAATACGTATCAAGAATTTTTAGGAAGGCTTGTTTTTCCAACTCATATTTAAATTATAGTAGTAATCATCCACCCCTACAGAAAAAAAACATTATTAAAGGACAAATGGTCAGGGCAGCAAGGATGACTTCAGACTATGTTGATTTCAGAAATGAATTGGAATACGTACACCAACTATTTCTGGAGAGAGGCTACCTTGATACATTAATAAATTCTATTAAGGAAGAGGTGATAAAGGGATGGGGTACAAGATTTATTCCTCTATTAAATACCGAATATGACAATGTGAACCAAGGTTCAATATTAGATGACACTGAGACAAACAATGGGATCTATCAAACAGAAAAAACTACGCCTTTTTTGGTTGTGACATACAATATAGGTACCAATACAATGAAAAAGGCTATTGACAAAACATGGGATATGTTCAGGAGTACGCCCAATAGATTAGAAATATTTGACAAACGTTTGATGTACAGTTTTAAAAGGGGCTCCAGTCTCAAAGATATTTTTGAGAAGTCTGGAAATGAGAATGGGGACCAGATGATTAAAAAGGGAACATTTTGTTGTGGGAGATGCTCACAATGTACATTCGTAGCCAATAAGGGGGACCTATTCTTACCAACCATCCCATTTAAGCTAAAAGGAAAGGGACATTATACTTGTTATACTAAGGGAATAGTTTACTTAGTATGTTGTATATCATGTTGGGCATATTATGTGGGAAAAACAGAAAGACATCTTTGTCAGAGAATATATGAACATATGTATGACGTTAATAGAAGAAAGGAAACTAATGCACTTTATAGACACACCACAGTTTGTAAAAATGCTAATTTAAAATTTTGGGTTTTGGAGATGCTACCTAAGAACAGTAGAGGGGGTGATTGGGAAAACAAGTTGTGTTTCAGGGAATTAATTTGGCAGTTGCGGGTGGACGCAACTAATCCACCTGGGAAGAATGACCACATCTCCGTTACCAGCTTTAAAACTCAGAGCAAACAAAATAAAATAAAATAAATAAAATACATATACAATGTACAAAGTATACACATATACTTACTACTAATAATATTATTATCATTATACAACATACAATGTTATATATTTAAACACTATGGATTTTTAAAAAACAAATGCATTTATTTATTCATTACATACTACATGGTATAAATTATATGCGAAATTTATTTATTTCAGTATAGTTATTAGAATACTGTACTGTATTACAATTATTTAGACCATATTGTTTTGTGTAATGGTTGATGTACTGTTTTAAGTATTTTTATGTATACATTTGGTATGCACAGGATGAATTACATGGAAGGTTCTGAGAAAATTCAGCTATGCTTGGCCGCTATTAACCTGCACTTGCACTATGACTTTAACTTGTATTTCAATCAAAGCAATTAACTTATGAATGAACCAATTGTATTTTTACATTGATTTCAATCTGACTATAAATTAGAAAGCCGTATGTAATTATGTTGTTCTGAAGAAGTTTCCGGTCAGGAAATGAAAGCGCTAAACCCTTTGTAACCTTTGTTTTACTGTGTGGATTAAATTTGGTTTGACTACGAACTACAAGTGAGTCTGCCTTTACTGGGATCCTGTGCTCGGAGATTTTCACATTTATTGTTTTTTCTTCGTCTCCGTGGTCCATTGGTTTTGTGTTCTTTTATTTATTTATTTATTTACATTTGTTAACCGGGTAGTGTCCAACTGGGCCAGTAGTCCGTTTTCAGCGGAGACCCGGGGAAGAAGCTCGGGTGCTGATTCTGTTCTCTGTATCCGTGGGGAGCTACATGTTTCTCCACATGACAATACATAATGTTAAGGAACTGGTTTAGGATTCATGAGCTTGATGTCAGCATTATCCTTAATGTGTCCCCAGCAGGTCAATAAATAGTTCCTGTAGATACGTTGGTTAGAGCTATGCATACTTCAGAATCCATTGGAATGGGTATATCACAAATCTCCCACGATTCCGCTTGTGGGTGATACAGTTTGTCTAGATCCCCTTACAGCTTCTCTCTCTACACAGAAATGGTCCTCAGTCTTCTGTTTTGTGAGTTGATGGCATTTCAGGTGTTGCCTGTATGTCCTGCATTGGTGCTGATGGCTCAAGGAGCTACACTGCAGACACAGGTTCTGATGGTATCTGATAACACATGCTATTGCCAGTAATTGATAGGACAGATTCCTATGTGAGTGAATCCGATTGTTTCATTGGCATACCAACATTATGATTCTTCTTGCTTTTCTTTTATTTTGTTTCGGTGTTATTTTATTTAAATGTTTCTCTTCAAGTTATGGAGGTTCTAAGTTAGGCAGAGAGGAACTATTAGGTTTATTTTTGTGAGGCCTAAGCTATATTAATTGTTTTATGACTTGTGGGAGGGGTTAGAAAATTTAATTTGTGGCTAAATTAGGAAGGGGTACAGAAGTCAAAGATTTCCTTTACAGACAGAATAAATTGATGTGTGAATAGATCTAATTTCCCCTTTCCCCATTTCTGTTCAGGCTGTAATATTAAACCTAGTGGCTTTTCAGTAGTCTACCCCATTTGCTAAGTTAAATTCAAGAGAACCTGGGTCTGTATATACCAATCAGGACATTTGTTTTATGAAAGAAATAGAAGGACAAACATTCTATTCTTACTACAGCGCAGTATTCAAAAAGAATAAACATCAATATTTTAATTTTCCCACACACTACACAACAGCTCATTGCATAAGCATACAAGCAAAGAAAAAATGTCAGTAAAGTCACTAAGCAGGCAACAAAGGCATGATTACGCTAATATCATGGCCTTAGGTTGTTCCGTAGACCAACTTAATTAGAAGGATATATTTACAAGAGCAGTGTAAAAACTATTTCATATGTAGAAGCAAAATGAGCTACTTTACTTTGACCTGGCATCCCAAATGTCAGCACTAAAGGTAGGACAACAGAAATGAAGCGTATCAAACATACATGGATGATCGTGCATTTTGTTTTTTGCTTGTGTGTATTGACTTATGAAATATATATGATCTATACACCACTGTAATGGCTTGTACTACTTTTGTCTGTTGCCATTTGCTTGGTTCAGGGTTATGTTAATTAAAGCTATTTATATGTATGAGAGGAAGGGGGCGCAGCTCTCTACAATAATAAAACATGACATTCTTTGCTTTGAATCTGTTCGGTTCAGGCCTTAATGCAAATGAATCTTCTCTGCAGGAATCTGATTTATGTCTTGGTCTATTCGGTATAATTTATAAAAGGAGATGGGACCAACTATTATAATGAAAGATTCCATTTACTACATTTTGTTCCACAAACTTCATAGCAGTGTTTGTATACAAAGATACAAGCTCTGGTGTGTGTGTGTGTGTGTGTGTGTGTGTGTGTGTGTGTGTGTGTGTGTGTGTGTGTGTGTGTGTGTGTGTGTCTATATGTAGTACATGGGGGTTGGGGGTAACTGAAATTCTGACAAAATAAGCACATCCTGATTAGAGAGCAAGTGAAGTTATTTTAACAGACTCATTAAAATCGCTTAATTTAAACTGAAAGTGCAGCAGTAGTGTGGAATCGTGCATCAGTAACAGTACGATTGTCACTTAAGTAGCACCGATGATAATTTTGTGTTTTGGGCAAGTTGAAAGATGAAAGCAAAACCCATTTTTCAGTGTTTCTGCTTTGATACTTGCTTTAATATCATTAATTGGTTCATATGATGTCAAACTGAAGTTTTTTCCTGTCTGGAAATAGTAAGCTAAAGGAACCATCTGGATTGAAAATGCTCATGCTTCTACAAATAATCTAATTATTAATGGCAAAATGATCCACTTAATTTAAACATGCAAAAGTGCTAGAACTGACTTAAAATATTGAACAAATATGACCTACAAAGCCATACAAAATATTTTGTATGTGTTTAGTCAACTCTGAGAAGTACTTTTATTAGCAGGACCTGTATTTAAATAACTTAAAACTAACCATATACAGGGAGTCCACAACAAAAGCAAACAAACAGACTGCATAAATGCTCATTAAACACAAAATGGAGTAATGGCTAAGATGACTTAGGCAAAGCATTAAGTCATGAGGGTTCTACACTACATCTTGTCAATGAGAATAGTGTACAATGTTAAAAGTGGACAAAGGGAACTCATCACTGAGGAAACCTACCAATATTCCCACAAATTACAGATGAACAGGTTGAGACAGCTGTACTACTGTTCATTGATATTCCACCCATGTAACTAGTTGGTAGTGAACATGGTTAACCACCGTCCACGCAAAAGCATGTGCTACAAAATGTACTGTGAAGTTACAGTACACCTATAATGGAATGTTCTGGAAGTACAAAGCAAAATTAAATATTTGTGAACAGAGTATATTTCAGTATGGTACAGTTTTGGATAACACAGGATGATAGTGTGGGATGGTGTCTATATGGAGACACAGCAAGTATTGCTTACTTACTCAAGTGTGCTAACCTTAACCTTAACCCTGCCACTGCCCCTAGCCCCAGCCCTACACATTATTTTACTAAAAAAACTTTTTCATGACAGTATTACTACACAAGACAGGCATGCACGCATGCGCGCGCACACACACACACACACACACACACACACGCACACACACACACACACACACTCGCACATGCATACATGCACACACATGCTCGCGCGCATACACACAAACGCACACACACTCACATGCACACACGCGCGCACACGAATGTGCGCACACACACACACACACACACACACACACACACACACACACACACACACACACACACACACACACACACACACACACACACACAGCGTAACCTAGCCCTTACTTTAACACTAACCCAGAAACACTTGGACAGACAACCAAAAGCATTCACACGCACATTAGTCAATCTGTTTCCTTACCCAGTCCTTATTCTAATCTTAACTGATAAAATCCTACTGACCCACATGCAAACAAATGCAACACAACACAGTAAGAGTCAATGAGCTGATGTTCGACGTCTTCTGACATGGACAAATGAAACTTTGTTTAAAATGCCGACATCTGTGCAGTCACAGAAACCTAGTTCAAAGCTGGGGACAGCACCCCAGCCTTATCTGGTTACTCATCCTATCATACATTCAGACCCCAACCTATGGGCAGTAAAGCCAAAGGAGGTGGAGTTTCAATATACATTAAAGACATACACACCTCCAAGCTGGTCAAACAGTATGATGCACAGGAGGCACTCCAGGTGCAGTTAGCATTGACAAAACCCCTATTCAAATCATAGCTAGCTACCGGCCCCCAAATCTGACTCAAGATGCCCAATCTGCCTGTTTGGACCTGTTCAAATCGATAAAGATTCAACCCTTTACCCTGATCCTGGGTGACTTTAACTTCCCAAACATAGACTGGAAGAACTACTCATGCCAGAGCACAAATGCCCAGAGATTCCTTGATTTTGTCAATGCAAATGCCTTGGAACAGATATTCGATACCCCCTGCAAGGGATGATAATATCTTGGACTTGGTATTATCCACATGAGTAACCACTGCAGCATCCCTATAGTATCATCCTCCCTGGTAAGATCCGACTACAAAATAGTGACTTTCAAAGTCATCATCTCCCCCAACCCCTGTCTAGCTAGGATCAGGCATAAAAACTTCTCCAAAGCTGATTACAGCCTCCTGAGGGATGGTATAAACAGCTTCACAGCCCCCTCCCCCTCTGTAGGAACTGGCACCAATATCTAAAACTACACCAAAGAATTATACGAGCATTTATATAGATGCATGGAATCAGGCATACCCAACAGGACTAAATCATCCTCTGCAAGGAAGAGTAAACCTGTCTGGTACACATTTACAATAAATAAACTCTATAACAAAAGGAAAAAAATTGCTGTCCAAGACCAAAAAGGAGCAGGTGCCCAATTAGAAGCAATGTCTTCTTAGCCTGAACAAGCAAATAAGAGCACTAGTGAAATCCTCCAAACCAAACTTCGAGTCCAAATTAGCCACATCTACTAAAGACAATCATAAGGCCTTCTTCACATATGTCCGCAACCTCAAAGGAAGCACCCAGATCTGTTCAGAACTGGTGGGCAAGGACACCACATATACAAATGCCGTAGATATAGCAAACTTGCTGGCTGACAGATTCAGTGAAAATTTTACCCCTCTGCCCCCCCCCCCCATCAGTAAATAAGGAC
>NC_056725.1:1142380638-1142393138 GCF_019279795.1 Protopterus annectens
GTTGGGGTAGTATGTTGGAGGGGATTTTACTTGATTGAGCCAGGACAGGAATGGAAGGTGATGTTTGAGATAAATTTATCAGCCCATAGATTTGCTATATCATCCTGACTGGTGAAGGTGGAACTGTTCACCACCAGTTCAGTACACTGCTGTGTGCTGCCTTTAAGGTTACAGTCATAGGTAAGGAAGGCCTTGTGATTGTCCTTAGCCTGTGAGACTATCCTCATCTCATAGTTATCTTTTCAGACTAAATTAGACTGCTTTGCTTCATTTGGGTGTGTGTGTGTGTGTGTGTGTGTGTGTGTGTGTGTGTGTGTGTGTGTGTGTGTGTGTGGATGTGCATATATGGGTTAGCCTTCTCTTATCAAACCTAAATGTTCGTGTCAAGTCTTTAATGGGCACATTACTGCCTCCTAGATTGATGCAGGATAATTGCTTAAGCTGTGTTGCAGAAATGTTTTTTGATGGTTGTACCCCCAAATGTAGGGGGCTCTAGTCTATCCCCAAACCTATAGTCTCTAAATATTATACTTTAAGGTCACATCAGCTCAGGGAAATGCCTTTCATTTTTCTTCAAAATAATGTGACCTCAGAGGTAGTTCATCAATAGATCTGGGTGTGAAGGCAGAGATCCCCCCCCTTCAGGGTGGAAGAGTGGGAATCGTTCCTCTCCAAAAATTATTTCAAAGCAGCTCAATACACTTTTTATGTGAAATGTATTTATTGTTGCTGTTGAATCAAATGTTTGCAGTTATTTGCATTTTTATAATGAGTCATAATACCATCCAATATTACATACATTTTCCATAAATCTTGAGTATAACCACATTCAACTTGTCTCTAGAGAACTATTAATTTTCACTGCAACTACATAACTTTTTTTTTTAGAGCAACCTTATAAATGCTTTTTGTTATAATGGAACAATTTTGCTATCTGGGGTGAAAGCTGAATGTATCATTTAACCACTCAGATTCCATTAACATCATCCAGTTCTCAACAACATTTATTAATTTTGACCAACACAATTGCTACCAATATGTACTAAAATGTGTACTATCTTCTATAGACTTTCCTGTAATCCCAATTTAGTTACTATTATTTATGTCCTTTTTTTAAAAAAATGCAGTTCTTCCTGTTTTCTTTCTCAAAAAGCCACCCATCAGCATACAAGTGTCCATGACTGTTACGTTGGCCTGTAACAACATAGTGCTGAAAACAACACCTAAACCTTCCTAACCCCTTCTCTCCCTTTTAGTGCATAACACTTCTGCTCCTAGTTGTCAAGTACTATATAGCATGGTGTCTAAATGTATTACATTTCTTTCATTGCCAATTTATCACTCAGTTTTGAAGGTGACATTTGAATTAACACATAACAGCCACTTAATACCTACCATGATGTCACGGGGTCTATGTTAAATGAATGAACGATCATAATGTCAAGTACAACATACTCGAAACATTATGATCATAAGTTCAAAACCTTGAAACCTTAAAAGCCCAAAACAAACAAAACAGAAAGATTTTGTTTGTCCCACACTTCCCCTACACTAACATACAAAACACACACATAAAACCAAAGCATACAAACCCCTACACACTCACATCATTCAAACACTAACACACCTACACAAACACACCTACTTTTAAAATCGCAACAAGCAATTATCGGGAAATTGCCCTTTCCCCAATGTACAGCGATCTCGAAGTTGGTATATGAAACTAAGCAGCCTGTGACGGAGTCATTCCGAACAGTGTAGCGTGTCTACGTCACACACGACACTGACTGGGATGGCCGACCAAAACATTTCGGAACTCCAAATTTCAGCATTTGGAGTGTCCGATTAAATGAATGAGCGATCAAACGTTGTCGAGTATGTTGTACTCGACATTTTGATCATTCATTCATTTAACATAGACCCGATGTTACTTGTACTCAAGTTTGATCTGCTGTCTGTATCATGGCCCTGATTTGATCACCCTGAGCATCTACCAGCATGATCACTATGAGATAAGGAAACGTGTTTTCTTTAATCAAACATGTTTCTTAAATATAACCATGATTATCTCATTTAGTCACTAAAGCAGTTAGCATGATTGGCATAATAATTTTATAGCACAGCTTCATTATTTTCTCCATGTAATGAATCTCCATATAATACCCATAATAGTAAAGAAAAACACAGGAAGTTGCTCGTATTCTTGTCAAGACACCTTTCTTCCACTAAACTTGCTACAACCAATATACATACTGTAAAATAATTAATTCGCAGTTATTAGCAATGCTTCCTTGCTCTACATATCATTTTCCATTTACAGCCAGCTTTCGTCTGTTGCAGTCTGCCATTATACAGAGAGAGTTTACTCAATACATCTTAATTCTTAGAATTGAAATAATAATATTTAACTTAAATCACTATATAAAACTTAATGCATGTATTATATAATAGAATATATTCTATGAGTTTTTCATTTCATGTACCTAACTTTGTCTTGCGTGTGATTCATTTTTCTCTAATTGTCATTTCCATCTCTAAGCTTCACCATTTGTGACAGTCAGTGAACAGTTTCAATAAAAAAACAGATTTATGACATCTAGTAAACACTAGCAAACAGCCAACATGATAGCATAATCCTGAGTAACACATTTCCGAAGATGAATATTTTTTCAACAAGGATTTTTATCGTACTCTACGTAATGCTTGTGGCACATATTTTCTCCTTCATTCAAATAACATCACTTGACATAATTAATATTTTTTCAAGCTGTCATTCAAATATGTGACTGACCTTTTCATAAGCATTCTGATGCAGTTAAATGATCGCAAGAAAACGTCTTTCCTAAATGTCTTTAATTCAACTGTTTACTAAAAAGTTATACAGCCAGGTGGCATTGAGAGAAAAAGACCTGACCATGAACTATATGAGCCAAATTCAAATAACATCTTTAGTGACTGATGGTGCTGGCAGGGAGGATGAATGATACCTATCCTGGGAGGGATGTAGTTTCAACAAACAATAAATTCCTAGTAGAATCACTCACACAGAAACACCAAAACCAGTCTCAAAAGTATAAATTCCAATTTAATAATAGTAATAGCAATAAATCCAACAAACAAAAATTAAGGGATGGAGTTTCCCAGCTGGCTTTGTCTGCCACTCCAGTGGTGTGAGGTGAAGGTCTCTCAAACCCCAGTAGCTGGAACCAGTCTGTAAGGGTCATGCCTTGTGGCTGCACAAGTCAGTGATGGTAGCTCCTGTCCTTGGATGAGAGGGAACATGCATGCATGGACATGATGGAAGCATTAGGTAGGCAGTCCATGCAGTGATGCAAATGGGTATATTATTACCTAGGGGTAGGTTTATGGCCATAACCCCCAAAACATTCTCCATTGCAGACTGTTGACAAGAGCAGAAGCACTCCTTTTTTCTCTTAGGATGACTGTTCCTTGCACAGACTCTCACCCTGGTAGATCCATAAGGGTGATTTCTCACCACCACAGAGCAAATGGGCCTGTTATGATTAGGGAGGCTCAATGCTCAGTGGGTTAAGGAGAGAAAAGGATACTGAAAAATATTTTCTCAGATGTTGCTACTAATAATGTGATTACTATCTCCCCATGTTTTATGATATCTTAATAGTAACAACATATTACCATATTTATCATTACACTTTTATATAAAAAGGGGCACAGTGGGACTCTCCTCATATTATATCTCTCTTTGTAAAATGTTATTTAGTTATACAGTCAATACTTCCTCATACTCTAGTTTAAACTGAAAATGAACATTTTCTTATGGTTACCTTATGATGTGTTGTAATATTTAATAGAGAATCTCTAGTAATATCATCTCTGCATCCATAAAAGAATGTGCTTGAATAAACTATATATAACATATATATATATATATATATATATATATATATATATGTGTGTGTGTGTGTGTGTGTGTGTGTGTGTGTGTGTGTGTGTATATAAATCATAGCCTAGTTACTTGCAAATGTCATAAAAATATTCAGATCTACAGAAGATATCAATTTAAACAACGCATTACATAACTTAATAATGTTCCTCATACCTTTCATAGGTTCATAGGTCGGTACTAGGCTATTGGCCATAGAGCCTATACAAGCCTAGCCATAACAGTTCTCTGGCTATTTCTGCCCACACTATTTACTTCCCTGGACCCCTGTCTAGCAGGGTGACTGACATGATCCCCGGGGTGAATTTCCTTTCTCCCATCCAATCCTCAAGGTTCCTTTTGAAGAGGGCCAAAGAGGCGCTCTGTTTGACATGTATGGGCAGTTTATTCCGGAGTCTGGGGATGGGTCAGGAGCCTATCCCTCCATCATATTTTGTTTATTGTGATGACAAGGTTTAAATCCCTAGAGCATGTGGCTCTGAGGGATTGGGATTTCTTTAAGTGTAGCATGTCCAACAGCTCTGGGTTTGACATGGCCTTGTATGTTAAGCAGAGATCACCTCTGAGTAGACGATATGTGACAGAGTATAGCTGGAGTTTTTTAAGGCGGTCAGTGTAGGGCATCTGCTTTAGGCCTGTGATTCTTTTAATGAGTTATTTCTGCGGTCTTTCCAGTTGTTGCAGATGTCTTGAGAGGTACATACCAAATGGGGCGTTGTATTCTATAATGGGTCTAATGAGGGATGAGTACAATGGGACAATGACCTAATTTTTTCAGGATGAAAAGCCCTTAGTGATGAGGTGCACCACATAGAAGGATTTCCTGACTGTTGGGGCGATGTGGTTATCGAAGGTGCGACCACTGTCCACCTGTGTCCCGAAGTCTCTTATCACACTTTCGGTGTGTAGTGCACTGACACCTATGTGGTAATTCACGGGTACATGTTTTTTCCCAAAGGGGATAACTATACATTTCTTGGCATTGAGCTTGAGCCCATGGCTCTGGCACCAAGCATCTGTTTCTGTAAGGCCCTTTTGTAGAGTATCCATATCATTTGGGGATTCAGTAATGTTTCCCAGTTTGCAGTCATCTGCAAACTTTGTTAGCCAGAGTCACTTAGTGTTGGCCTGTACTTCAGAGAAGTAGATGCCAAACAAGAGAGGTCCCAGGACTGAACCCAGAGGTACTTCACTTGTCACTTGTCTGGAGCTGGATTTGGAGTCAGCTACTTTTACAGTGTGGGTTCTGCCAGTAAGCCAGTTGGCAATCCATCGAGTGACGTAGGGATTAATGCCCAGCTTAGTAAGTCTATCTATGATTCCAGAGTGGGGGATGGGTCAAAGGCATTGGTGAGGTCCAGATAGGCTGTGTGGACCACCTTACCCGCAGCCACAGCTCTGGAGACTGATTCGAAGAAGTCAATCAAGTTCAGGAGACAAGATCGGCCCTTCACAACGAACCCAAACTGGTTGGGGTCCAGTGTTTGAAGGTTGCCAATGCCTTTGTTTATAAGTTCCATGATAATATGTTCCATGGCCTTGCAGATCAGGCTCATCAGACTGATGGGGCGGTAGTTCCCGGGATCCAAGGTGGATCCCCTCTTGTGTAGTGGGATAACTGTAGTTGTGCACCACTCAGTGGGTAAGAAGTCTTAGGTGAGGCTATGATTAAACAAGACACTTAGGTGAGGTGCCAGTTCATTTTGTAGTTCATGTAATACACAGCCCAGGATGTCATCTGGTCTCATGGATGCTGTATTCTTAGCTTTGGAGAGTGCATTTTTTACCTGTGTGGCCATTATTACCGGAATTTGGCAATCTTCCTGTATTGAGATGGGCCGTTTAGGGGGTGAGAGGGGGGTGAAGTTGGTACTGAATTGATCTACCAGGATATTGGCTATATCCTTGGGATCAGTATATTTAATGCCATTCTGTTGTAGCTCAGAGCAGATCTGAGCATTGCCATTTAGATTCTTGACATAGTTATAGAATGCCTTGTGGTTGTCTTTGGAATCTTTGGCAATTTTATTTTCATAACTAGCTTTGGAGGATTTTATGAGGGATCTCAGCTTCTTACTGAGGTTGGTAAGGGAGGTTTTGCTTCCTGGGATTTTCCTCTTTTCTGCAACAGTTTCTTCTTTTTGTTGTAAAGTTTGTTTATGGCAGAGGACCACCAGATTGGCTTCCTTTTTTGGAGGAGAGCATCTTGGTTCTATTTGGGATGGCACGATTCATGGATGTGGATGTGCTCGTACAGTGCCTTAGTGTAGGATTCAGCAGTCAAACATTCAGTTCCCGTCTGCGTGGGTGTCATGAAGTTTGTCACTTCTGACTTGAGTAGCATGAAGTTGGCTTTGGAGAAGTGTTTTATGGAGGTTTCCTTACTGGGGGGGGGGGGGTGGGAGTGGGATATGGATGTTAAAGGTGATTAGCTTATGGTCAGACTTGACCAACGAGGGGGTGACCATAGGTGTGGAGCATCGATTTCCCATGTTGGTAATGAACAGGTGTAGGATATTGTAGCCCCTGGTGGGGCTATGGATTAGTTGATCCAGGGCATTGAAATTTATGAATTCCAAGAACCATTGGGCAAAGGTGTCGGTACACGAGTAGTTTTCCCAGTTAATGGCAGGGTAGTTGAAATCACCCAGTATTAGGGTGTTTGGTTGTATCTTAATATTTTCCAGTATGTTTAGAAAGGTGTAGTGAGAATCTTGGGGCATGGTGGGGGATCTGTAGCAAGCTACAATTTGGATTGCAGTCTTACTTAGTATTAGTTGCACCTGGAGAATTTCAGATGTATTGTGTTGGGCAACTAGCCTGGTGGTGTGAATATTCTTGGTGAATATGGACCCTCCTCCACCTTTAGTGTTTCGGTCCTGGTTTGGTGGCCAAAAAGTGTGGTAAGAGTTGTAGCCTGGTATTGCAGGGGTGCTCCCTGGAGCCTTGAACCAGGTCTCAGTTACTACACAGATATCGATGTTCTCCATTTTTAGCAGTGCCTCGAGAGAGTGCATTTTGAAGTTTAGACTTCTAGTATTGAGTAGCATTACCTTCAGAATTTGCTTGCTTGTACCTGTTATGGTGGTAGTTTTGTCCTTTGAACTTTGCCTAAAAAGGCACTATAGGGGTGGCAAGAGCCTTAGCCAGTAACCTGAATCCCAGGGGTGACAGGTGCAAACCATCTCTGGCAAAGCATCGTGGTCTGTCGATCATGTCGTCCAAGGCAGACAGATACTGGATCCCCTTTGAATGACACCAGAAGCTTAGCCAACTGTTGAAGTCAGTCATTTTGCCCTAATATTGTGGTATCATTATGGGCGAAGGCAGTATGCTACTCAGGGCTAGGGTCCTACCTGCCTGGGCCACATGATCAAGAGCTCTTCCATGTCTCTTTTCATGTAGTCCAGGGAGGTACATCCCAAGTCATTCACTCCAACATGGACAATGACAGAGTCATATTTGTACTTGTTGTGGAGTGACTTGAGTGCATGTGTTATGTGGCAGATCCTGGCACCTGACAGGCAGCTGACTGTAATTTTCTCCTTGTTCAGCCTGGTGAGTGGGACATCAGTGTGCCCGACTATAGAGTCACCTATGATTAAAGTGTTATGTATGTTGTCTTGCCTTAGGGGCTGTTGCTGGGCGGCACACTGGTGTTGTGAGCTATGTGACACTTTCGTTGTGATTGGTGTTTGCATTTCAGCTTTGGAGGTCCTTGTTGCATGGGCAGGTTACAGTTAAGGGCCTCCGCATATGTGGATTTAATGTTGCTATGTGTGGGTGTTGGTGGTGTGGGTTTAGAAGGGCTATGTGTTGCTTGAGGTGTAGTGTGGGTGTTAACCTTCTCCTCTTGACTGTCTAGCACAATCTTTCAATACTTTCCTAGATGTGGAAAATCTTACATCATCTTTTTTAACTATTTTAATGTAAATGTTTATTCAGACCTTTTAGAATAACATGGTCATTGATAATATACATAATATTTCACCATATTTGGCAAACTCTTAACAGCAAAAGCTCTACTACAATCAAAACCTACTGAACACAAGTATCTGCTTACTACAGTTTCCTAGCTCACCTGGTTATTGCCTACAGGAAGTCAATTAAGTGTGACATTTCTGACTGTTGGCTTGCTGGATTACAACTGTCTAGAGCTGTGAGTCAGAAGGAACATTAAATATGAGAATTTTTTCAGCTGAACAAGAAAAGCAGCTTTTTGCATTTCTTGTTCAACTTAAGCCATTTCTCACATTTAATGTGGTTAATAACAAATCATCTACATAATGGTTAAAGTCTTGACCTGACAGACACAAAGTACAGGGTCTGATTCTCACCTTGGAGGGAAATTGGCTAGGTTTAAAATAGTCCACAAGGGCAGCTATCCTAGTACTTGGCTATGAGAGAAATATGAACCAGGAACCTGATTGTTCCACTGAGTACTGCAACTTCAGTAATGAGATTAAGTTACAAGACAAAAGAGATGTATGTGGTCTGTCTTTCAAGAGTCATTTGTTTGAATAAGACTTGTCAGGCCACACAGCTAGTACAGCAGTCATAATTAACACTACAGAATGATCAGCGCTGTTAACATTTATGAGTTAACAAATAAAGGAAAAAGAGTGAGGGGGAATCCCTCCCCCTCCAAACTACACTGCTCTTTCTAAAATATGATTAATTCAAGTGGTTAATAATACTTCACCATATTTTAGATGAATCTCAAAATTTTAATATGGTTATCCCTGCCTGGTGTACTGCAGTATATAAACTATAATAGGTAATATCATAAGAATGTATGAGCACTTATGTAAACTGTTATTACATAACCCATCATAATCACAAAACCAATAGTTAGCATGAAAATACAAGTATAGACTTATAACAGCACATCTATATAATCAATACTTCTCATACTTTTTAATAGTTTCCAACTATATATCATATGAAAAAAATTGCTTGCTGAGTATGTAAGCCACATTTTAGCCTTTCATATCAGTACTCTGAGTTTTAGATTTAAGGTACATATCCCAACCATTACCCAGTCCATTCAGTCAAGTGGAACCTACTGGTTTATCCAGGCATCTCATTCCAGGGATTGCATGGATAAACAGATGCCTGTTCTCACTCGAATCAGGTCTCTACCTATTCATTCTCTATTTATCCCGTAACATCATGTCTCAGTCTAACAGTTATCATGAGTCCTATTCATAAGTATTGGTGGGCAGTGGAATACAACTGGTATGCAGTTTATCTGTACAAAGCCATGAGCTATTCACAAAGTTGAGAATACAGTGGGACAAGCAAGATGATATACACTGTCTATATGTATGTATATGTGTGTGTGTGTGTGTGTGTGTGTGTGTGTGTGTGTGTGTGTGTGCGCGTGTGTGTGCGTGTGTGTGTGTACACACACAAACACACACACACACACACACACACACACACACACACACACACACACACACACACATGAGTTTATAATGAATAATCGCTGGTGAGTTTGTCTGAAACACAAAACATTGAAGAAACCATTTATTGCCATCAAAATCTTCTTGATAGTAACTGGAAATGTGAACTAATAGGTTACATTTGGGGGTTACCAAAAGTAAAATAAAAAACAACTTACTCTACTCCCTCACCTTTGGAAATTAATATATACTAAATTCAGCATCTCACAACTTTGAAGAATAAGGAAAAAACCTTGAAATGTATAATGGTCAACCATCTGTACCACCAATGAAAAACATCAGCATTTCAGCATGTGATAAAATACATGCAGTGATAACTCATATAATGTGTCTGTCAAAACATCTAAACTCAAAATATCGAGCAGTCAAAATATTGAAACTCAAAATATCTAGCAGTCAAAATATCTAAACTCAAAATATCTAGTAGTCAAAATATTGACGCTCAAAATATCTAGTGGTCAAAATATCAAAACTCAAAATATTGAAAAAGAAAACCTAGTTTATGCAGGAGGCAGGCCCTCCTGTGCCCCCACACCCCCTGTAACTTACATTCCAGGATCGCACAACAGTCAAATTGGCCAGATTCTGAGTCTCTAATATTTTGGCTTTTAGATATTCTTTCAATAATATTTGGACTTTAGATCAAGTGAATATCACCCATATAAATATATATAGCTCCCTATCAGGCGATCAAAACGCTGTTTCCGCAAATACGAAATAATCAACACATATTGCGCGGACTACGTAAATGACGAATGTCCAAAACAGTGAAATCCAAAATGTCGCAGTGTTTGGTTGGCCCGTCTGCGGTATAGCTCCGTAAGGTAAGTGTGCAATAGATATGGACCTTAGGGTAGGGTGCGGGTTAAGGTAAGTGTATAGATAGGTAATGTATGTAAGATTTAGTGTAGTGTTAGAAGTAGGGTTTTGTTAAATGTATTTATGTGTATTGTTTATTTTGTTAGGGTATATCTCCGTAGGGGAAGTGTGCGGTAGTTACGGACCTAGGGTTGGGGAGGGGTTAAGGATAGTGCATAGATAGTTGTGTATGTGGGGTTTAGTGTAGTTTTAGAAGTAAGGTTTTATTAAATGCATTTATGTATATTATTTATTTTGTTAGGGTATATCTCCATAGGGGAAGTGTGCGGTAGTTACGGACCTTAGAGTTAGGGAGAAGATAAGGATAGTGCATAGATAGTTGTGTATGTGGGGTTTAGTGTAGGGTTAGAAGTTGAGTGTTGGTGCTTTACTTTAGGGTTAGGAGTAGGGTTTGGTTAGTGTATGTATGTGGTTAATTTATTTTGCTTGGGTAGATAGTATGTAGCGGGTGGTGGGGTTGGCCAACTACGACCATTCGATGTTTTAAATTTCGTGGTTTAGTGTGTTCGGTCTATTCATGGTTCAATTAATACGTGTCGCTCTTTTGGTATTCGCTGAAATTAATTTTCACGGAACTGATATAGACCCATACACACACATACACACACACACACACATATATATATATATATATATATACAGTATACATGTGTGTGTGTGTGTGTGTGTGTGTGTGTGTGTGTGTGTGTGTGTGTGTGTGTGTGTGTGTGTGTGTGTGTGTGTGTGTGTGTGTGTGTGTGTGTGTGTGTGTGTGTGTGTGTATATAAGTGTGTGCATGTGTAGGTCTGTATGTTGCTTTTTACCAAGTGAATGCATTTTCTGTTTTACTTTTGTTTATTTATAATTCAGTACTAAAAAGGAGAAATATCCATCTTGTAGAAGCTAGCAATAGACCAGATGACTTGGAATATCTTTATTTGTTTTTACAGTGAGTTTTTGATGAGCATATACCTGTTAATGTAATTCTATTTTTAGATTATGTTTAAAATGTTTCACTCATATTTTCATGTTCAAGCACTCTGGTAGTATATGTACTTACAATTCTCATGTGCTTTGACATACATGCTTTCTAATTTTGGTTGATTACACATATTTTACTACCCAGAGAATACTAGCTAGTGGACCAAATCCTGGAAGCCAGAGTAACAGTGCATAAGAGCTCCACATTGAGGTAATTGCTGTCTAATCTGCGATTATTGCTGCCTAAATCAACAGAAAGGTATGCCATGGAGACCAATGTAGTGAACAGAAGCCAATATAACAATGATGAGCAATGCACCGCCTGAAAAAGACAGCCCATAGAAGGCCCATAGTGCAAACCATTTTTCATGTCCATAGCACAGTGTAGTCTATAAGCTGGATTATAACTTGTATTAATGTAAATAAGATTTAGACATGTGTAGAAGGCCACAACTATGCTGTGCACTGACACAGGCATAAAATATGTTTGCTATGTAGCCAGCTAAGGCCATATAAGAGTGACAGCATCACACAATGTACACATTAAAATGGTTTATACAGTGGTGATACATCATGGAAGGATTACAATGCAAGAAGTAGTCACCTAGGGTATCAGGAGAGATACAAACAGATAAAGGGGAATGGAAAATGCAAGCAAAAGTAAACACAATAATAGGAATAAGGGAAAATTCACAGGGAAAGATTCAAAGATAGGGGTATAATATTTCTGGTATGAAGCCCCTTTGTTTTACAAGAAGAGCAGGAAGGAATAGGAATAGGCAATTGGTAAGGGGGACAGGGTAAAACACAGCAGAGAAGGACGGCATTGAAGTAAACGTACAGGACAAACAAGAATGGTGCTGACACAAGCGGAGTGATACCACAAGGGATATAAATTCACAAAGCATGGAAGGGTTAGCTAAACAAAGCAGGGCTCATTGAGAACACAGGAGATGGGAAGGTGATGACTGGCCATGCATGGTCCAAGTCCAAGTAGTAGCGTCACATGTCGGCCATTACATAGGTCTTCAGACAAGTCTATGGCCCTATAACACATACAGACCAGTATAAAGTAGGTCATACCTATACACACTGGAAATTCACAGACACCCAGTTCAGCAACAGAGCTGAGGCATGCTGGTATGACAATATACAAATGTCATACATGCTGTACACGTGTGTGTATATCAAAGCAATGCATTTTGGAAGGGCAAAAGCACAGTGTATGAGACTGTTACATAACTCTGCATAAATACATCTGAAAGCAC